>NW_025961286.1:0-90898 GCF_023159225.1 Perognathus longimembris pacificus | reverse complement strand
CATGAACCATCAACTCTTGGCCTGCCTCCCTTTTTAAAGAACCTTTGTGGATACACTATAAATTCCCAAATAACTGAATAAAATATTCCCATCTAAAGATCCTTATATTATACCTTTGCTTACATATCTGTTTTGTTGCATAAGATGACATACAAACAGGTCTTGGAATTAAGACATTCAGAGCTACCAACCATTTTGCCTTCTACTATTATTGATGTAAGTCATAGGCCAATTGGAGTCAACTAGACAACAACATATTTTTAGAGCTATTAAAAAAAAAAACAACCTTCTCTACATAGAAACAAAAATAGCCATGCTCAGATGACTCCTCAGAGAAACACACACTGAAACTCCCAGCGCTTTATTAATCCGTACATTCTTTGTGCTTATTGTGGAGAATCTACTGGGTTTTGAAATCATAGAGATAATGACTGGTGAATTGCTGAGGTATTGTGACCACCAAAGACATAAAGCAAATCTAATCCTCGGGATAAAGGTCTCAAATTCCAACGCAATCTCTCTCCTAAGATCTGATAGTTTTGAGAGCTTTCAACAGTTACTCATGTACCTTCTCATGGCCAATTTCCACCAAGTGTACTTTCATCATCCAAAGGAATTGTGTCAGATACTGTCTGCTGGTAGAGATGGAAAATGGTTGCTCTATTAACGTTTTAGTAGGGCAGTACTGACTGTACCTTACCTTGTCCCATTCTTCTTCTCTTTGTTTGTCCCATTATTTATTTTTTTTTTCACCAGTCCTGGGCCTTGGACTCAGGGCCTGAGCACTGTCCCTGGCTTCTTTTTGCTCAAGGCTAGCACTCTGCCACTTGAGCCACAGCACCCCTTCTGGCTTTTTTCTATATATGTGGTGCTGGGGAATTGAACCCAGGGTTTCATGTATACAAGGCAAGCACTCTTGTCAATAGGACATATTCTCAGCCCTATCCCATTATTCTTGTTGCCTCTATACTTCAAACTGGTTTGGAGAGTGAGGAGAAGGATGAAACAGGATGCTGTTGAAGTAGCAGGAACTAGATGATGGTGACAGCATGCAAGCTATAAAGTTTTCATCCTAAGGACAATAGGAAATATTAGGGAGGCAGGGAGAAAGGGTGAAAGAGAATTGAAGCCTCATTACTGTTTGTTTGTTTGTTTTTTAATTTTGGTTTTGGTTTGTGCTTGCAGACACTAAAGAGATGGCAGCTCCATAGTGAAATAAGAAAAAGAAGAAGAATTTAAAAGATGTAGATTAATTTGGAAATAATAGACTCTCTAGTGAAGACAGCAAATAGGAATTGGTTGTCGAGGCTTAAGAGATTTGGGTTTGCTCAATGGATTTATGGCTCAGCCTCAAAAATTGGCAATTTAGGAATTGTATTGGTGCAAGTATATCATAGGACAGAGACCCAAGGAGCACAAACGTTCAGAGGGCAAGAAGTGGGGGAAAAAACATGCAAAAGAATTGTTAAAGAACATCTGGGCATGTTCTTTCCACTGGAAAGAGGGCTTGCCTAGTATACATAAAGCCCAGGGTTCGATTGCCCAACACCACATATATAGAAAATGGCCAGAAATGGTGCTGTGGCTCAAGTGGTAGAGTGCTAGCCTTGAGCAAAAAGAAGCCAGGGACAGTGCTCAGGCCCTGAGTCCAAGGCCCAGGACTGGCAAAAAATAAAACAAACAAAAAAAGAATTGTGTGTTAAAGTGGAAAATGGAAAGGGAGAATTGTGGATATATTTAAAAAAAATAAAAAGGTACCATATCCAGCCCTGGTGGCACATATCTGTAATCCTAGGTACCTAGGACGCTGTAAACAAGAAGATTGTGGCTTGAGATTCAGGCCTAGGAGAAAAATCAGCAAGATGCCATCTCCTGGAAAGAAGCTGGGCATAGTTTCAAAGCCTGGTCATCCCAGCCACAGTGCAAAGCCTCCTGCAGGTGAATTGAGGTCCCAATGTTTATCCGGGAAGGAAACAAGACACTATTTCAAAACTAAGCAGTACAGGGTCTGGGAATGTGGCTTAGCAGTAGAGTGCTTACCTTGCATGCATGAAGCCCTGGCTTTCATTGCTCAGCCCCACATAAACAGAAGAAGCTGGCAGTGGCACTGTGGCTCAAGAGGTGGAGTGCTAGCCTTGAGCAGAAAGAAGCCAGGGACAGTGCCTAGGCCCTGATTTCAAGCCCCAGGACTGGCAAAATGAAACAGAAAAAAATACAAAACAGGAGGAGTGAGAGGAACTGAATTTAATCTTTAATGACTGGCTAGTTTGAAAGGGGTTAAAAATTTACCCCAGCAGTCAACCAAAACTAGGACACATAGCCAAATTGCCCAAAAACATTTCCTATGCAGTTAGAGTACTACTCCTTGAACCATGCCTCCAGTCTCTAGAAAAACACTGCTTATAATAGGTTGAGCGTGGATTAAAATAGTTTTCTTAAATAATGGCAGGTACCTCAAAATGTTGGTACTTGAGGCAAAGCAACTACTTGAACAGAAGTAGATTCTAACACCTACCCTATTTTCGAAAATAAGTTTATTGCCATGAGGTGTGTCTTAAAAGGACTGCATTTCCTCCTTTGGTATCACAGTGCTCTGCGATTCAAATGAAAAGCATGTACTTTCCGGTTTTATTCTGTATACAATTTTTCACAGGACCAGTGAAGACATAGGTTGTGTTTCTGATCTTAGTAGCAGTTTTTGACTGGGAAAAACCTGGCATGGGATCTTCAGAATTTGAATGTTGTAGAAGGCCTCAATCACTGGAACTAACATCCATGTAGTCATTTGTGGTGAACTATTATTTAATACGAATTTAAGGAAGTATCTATCTATCTATCCATATATATAGCAAAATTGGGTGAGTTTTTCTCCCAGGTTGTCCGTATCATCTCCTAATGAGGTTGTAGAAGTTTCTTTACCTTCTTTCTACCTGAGAGTATTTGTTCACAAGCCAGAGAGCTCAGTTTAGTGCAGGATTTCATTGAGCAACAGCTGGAGGTTATCTTCCTTAATAAGGAAAAAAAGCCACCTGTGGCTCATGACTAGCTTCTCAAATGGGGGAGATCTGAGAATCAAGGTTCAAAGTCAGCCCAGGCAAGAAAAGTCCATGAGATTCATTTCCAATTAACCATCAAAAAGCCAGGAGTAGAGTTGTGGCTCAAGCGGTAGAGCACCGGCTTTGAATGGAAAAAGCTAAGGGACAACACCCAAGCTCTGAGACAGCGTCCTTGCACGCCCTGGTACACACACCAGAACAAAGAGGAAAAATAGATGTGGAACTGCCCAGACGTGTGGCTGTGATGGAGAAAAACAGGTAGTATTTTATTTATTTATTTATTTTTTTGAGGAGGAGATAAATGTCTCTTCAGAGTAATTAGTACTTCCCCCACAAAAATATCAGAGGCAAAAATGCTACTTGTTACTAACTTTCCAATATCCCATTAGAGACCCTGTAATTTGATCCTGAGGGAACAGAATGAAAGAGTCAGGGAAAAGGAAAAATTGACTTCATTCTTTAGTCCTTTCCTTAAATCCTGAGACATGTGTGTGCCTCTACACCCCTCTGTCGGGCTGGAGCTGAGTGCTGTGTTTTGTGCTTCTGGAGGTCATTCCTCCATTTTTCACCGGGATGAACCACTGTAACTCAGAATGCATGAGGCAGATCCTGAACTGGCCCCCTTTGCCCAGGCTCAGAGTTACTCTGTGGAGGGGCAGGAGCCACCCAGCGATGCTCTAATCAGGAGGCTGAACCAAATAGCTGCATATAAGGAACTGATAAGGAGCCTCCTGCCCAGTTCCCATTCAAGCTCCTAGTCTCCCTTGGAGGTCTCTGTGTCCAGTAGACAGGAGGGAGCCAAGGTGAATACATCATGATAATGAGGGAGACAGGGAAGGCGGCAAATATATTATGCTAATGAGGAGGACTCCTGCTGAGAAATTGGGAGGGGGTGCACGGGGTGGGGGGGGCGGTGGGGAGGAGTGAAGCTCATGCCTGAGGTGAGTCTGGTGAAGGGGACTGTATGATGCTAATGAGGAGGCTTCCAGCTGAAGGCCAAAGTACAAGAGCGACTTGAGTGGAGCGACTCCTGGCTCAGGTGTGTGAGGCTGGGCCTTGCTCGAGGAGGAGTTGCACATGGATAGAATTTTGCACAGGTGCAGTCAGTCTGCAGGATCCGCCACCAACCTTACCGGTTATACAGTTGAATTGGGATGTGTGAGCCTCTGTGGTATCTATTTATTCAAGTCCCTTCCTTGGTTTCTCTCCAAGTCTGTGTGTAGGATCTTCCCTCTGTCTTCCTTAAGGATTGCATGCTGCAATGGCATCAGGGCCTTTGCCTGGCTGTTTAGTTTTGTGGAGTCTGGGCTGTCAGCATTCTCAGTCGTATGGAGAATATTCATTGTAATGCTCACATCTGTTTTTCATTGGATAAGGTTAGGCCTTATCAATAGAGAATGGTAAGCACTCTTAAAAGAGAAATATAGATTTAAAAATTCTTTTAACTCAGAATTCTTTTCATATTAAATGTTTTAAAAATTGGAAAAAAAATTTTCCTTTGTTTTTTGGAGGGGGAGAGTTAACAGAGGTTGTACTCAGATATTGATGAATGGAGAATTGAAAGGGATTCCTTTAAAGATGACTTAGATTCCAGTAGGGAGAGGGCAGTTTTTCTGCCAGTGGAGAGATGTAGTAGTTGCAGCCCGAATGTGATAAAGTATGTCTACAACATTGGCTGTTATTGATAGGAAACACATTGCCATGAGCTGCATTGTTAGTGCCAGGGTTTTGCCTTGGCTGTGCAGGGAGAGGGTGGTGATAGTTGAATAATGAAGAAAGGTGTTACCCAAATCTATCAATCTATGTCAATGGTAATTTGCTTTTTAAATTAAAAACAAAATTATGTCTTGAGTACTGTTAGCATTGCCTACGATCCATGCACTTACATAAATGCTGTTTGTGCAGGCTATCAAACATTATTAACAGCCACAGAGGAAGAGTCCCTGAAGAACTCACAGAACTGGAATACTACTGCTAGCTCTTTATATATCTTCTTTTCCTACAGAAATCCTATGAACACATGGCTAAACTAAGAATCACAAGGGAAACACCTTCTGAGCACAACTGTCCAGCAGGTAAAAAATGAAACTTACTTAACTAGGTTCCCTCTAGAGGAGAGCATTTGCAAACAAAAGGTCCTGTGCCTGTCAGGTCTACCTGTAACAGTAACAGAGAAAGAATGCAGACCCAACTTGCTTTAATAAAATCAACATGTCTCCCATAGACAGATGGCGAGTAAAGGCCCAAATATTAGTTTAAGCAGCATACCAGTGTCTGTGAAGGGAAAACAAATGAGCTAATCATCATGAAAAATAGAGGCAAGGGGATATATGAAGTTCTTAGTGTCCCGGATTGAAAAGTCATCTTCAATTTTATTAAATAATTTCAGTGTTCGTGGTGAACATGGTCTGAAATGTGTGAAGCCCTGGTGTCTAATTATCCTTAAGAGTTTGCTGTATATTCTCTGGGATGATTATTGCAGACTTTTTTTTCCATCTTAATGTGATAAATAAATAATAAACAGCAATTCCCTTGGGTTGTGTTGTTGTTGTTGTTTGTTTTTTGGTGGTTGTTGTTGGCTCTGTCAGCTGCTTTCCTTCTTGCCACCACTAGAGCTCCAAATTGCATCAGATTTACCTGGCTCCTTGGGAAGGAACTCTTTGAAGGGGCACATTCCTACACATAGAACCAAAGGGAGTTTTTGGTGAGTTACAGAAATATACTCAGTTCTGTTTGTCCAATGAAAAGACATCACCCAAACGCAGGCTTTTTGTTGAAAGTAAACATTCTGGAGAAAACCAGTTGATGCAATATTATCTTAGGAAATTAACTGGCTGGCCAAAAAGGCTTAGAAAGAAGATATGGCACTTCCCACCTGATTTGGCTGGAACCTCTGTTTGCCATGTGTGACTAAGACTTGGTACCCAGACATCTGTTTGCAGGACAGAGCGACACAAGTGTGATCTCAACTCAGTTGCTGTGGACACATGCCCATCCATTGAAGTTGACACTCTTGATGACAGGCTGAGTCTCAGAGCCAAGGGTCGGTAGCAAAGAAGCAAAGTTGTGTTGTTTGTAGTCACTAATGGCTTTTGCTAGAACTCAGGTCTTACTGGGGTTTGCCCAGCTAGCCTCTGGGAATGCTTTGAGGACTATTTATTGAATGGCTTCTCACGATAGGAGAGGCTCTTTGTGATTTACTTCTTATAATTAGGAGAGTTATAAGAGCTAGCAATCTTAAGATTCATCCCCTGGGCAGAGGGACTCCAGAGCCAGAAACCTAATAAGGAATCCAGAATGAGCTGGATCAGTCTGGACTGCAATCTTACAGCTGGAATCAATGAATTGGGATTGTGTTTCATCTTCCCCCTCTTCTCTCTTCTTCTCCTCCCCTCTCCCATGGCTTCGCATCCCCTCCTCCCTTCCCTTCCTTTCCTAGTCCTCTCCCCTCCTTCTCTTGTCCCTTCCCCCCTTCTCTTCCTCTCTCCTTTCCCTTGCCCCTCTTCTGTTCCCTTCACGACCCTCTCCAGCTTTTTTCTTTTTCTTTTCTTGCAGCACTGGGAATCAAACCCGGGGCCTTGCGCATGCTAGGCCAACCCAAATGGAGTTTTCTTTCTGATAGTATATTTGGAAAAAGTGACTGTGTTTTTCAAATATTGTTAATCCCCTAACCTTCTCATCCCCCAAACACAATAATCCCAATGCCTATGAAAGTTCACAGCCAACTAATCAAGTTGTATTTAAATATTTGAGTTTGATCCTCTCCATCATGAGATTTAGAATGACCTCAGATGTGGGCCACTCAGTTAATCTAACAAAGGCATGGGCCTTACCAGCCTGGAGCGGACTTCCAAAAGTCAGATGGTCCAGAGCCTGGCTTGAAATTATAATTAGGTTATAACTGGAATTGCGGCTTGGTTTTCATTGGACGATCACAAGCAGTTCAGCTATACAGAAAGAAATGTGTATCCACAATTTTTGGTCATTTTCTGTGGCTGAGAATAGCCTCTGTTTTTTTTTTTTTCCCCGACAATGAATACTTTTTTAGATGGTAGTTAAGGTGATCATATTAATTAGTATGAGGGCATCTATGTACTTATGAAACTAGTCCTATATCATTACGACAACCTCCTCTGGTCATATCTTACAAACTTTAGTGCCAAGAACATAAAAGTCTCTGGGATATTTTTAGGATGTTGGAGGTTACACAGTCTAAGCCATAAGTTTAATATGGGCATTGTCTCTTCAGAAGAGCCTGTCTATCACATGTGAAGATTTCTAAACATCCCATGCCTTCGCCATATCATGGTGACGAATCCTAATGTTGGTATTCTCAAGTTATTTCTAAGTTTTCAACATAAGTTCTGCTGACAGTAAGAAACACAAGTACTTCCTGTTGTTTAATGTATACAGCACAGCAAAGAAACATAGGCAAAGGTAGGCCCTGGGACTCAATGCCTGTAATCCTAGATTCTCAGGAGCCTGAGATCTGAGGATTGCAGTTTGAAGCCAGTTGGGGCAGGAAAGCCTATGAGACTCTTATCTCCAATAAACTACTCAGAAAAATCTGGAAATGGCACTGTGGCACATGTGGTAGAATGCCAGGCTTGAGCAAAAGTTGCTTGGGACAATGCCCAGAGTTCAAGTCCCAGGACCAACAAAAACAAAAATCCCATGCAAGAGTAAGCATTTATTGCTTCAGGTTTAAATTTATTGTAGTAAACATGTGTAAGGAAAATATAATTGTTGAAAAAGACTAAAGAGAAAGCAGTGACAATGTGTTTGAAGAAAATGGTGTCGTTTGATGTTTAAATCTGCTTTGGCCTTTTTCAATGTTTTTATTGCATACAAGTTTGCTAGTCTGACACTTTAGCTTAACTAGATATTAGAAATCTTCCTTTTAGCAAGACTAGTTCAAAGTTGGAAAATACTCATTTTCCTCTGCAAAGGAATGGTCTCTATTACATCCAGTGAAATGGATTATCTAATATCAGATATACGAACCGCAGACTCACAGAAGCCAGAAGCTATTAGTGTGAATAAGATGTTTGTCGACCTTGTGCTGGGTTTAATGGGATAGCATTTTAGAAGAATTTGTCCAGCAGCACACATGTCTAGTTGGGCATTGTAAGGCCAGAATGGCTCAGGATGAATTTAACCTCACTCCCCGACACATCTTCTTCTCCTGTGTCTCCCAGCGAATGGTGTCATTGTCAAAACCAGACTGAAGTCGCCTCTTTAAATTTTAAGTTTGGAAATAATGGGATTAAGTGGTGAAAGATGCCAGAGATAACAATGGATAATGGAAATAGGTAGTAACTACTGGCCTGTGTACATGTTAAATAATTGTTTATGTGAATGTAACCACTTACAATTATACACATGAATATGTCTCATTGATTTCATTTCTGTGGCAATCTTAACTCCAGTTCTAAGACACACAAAACTATGAGTGAGACTGAACTGTTATTGATTACTGATGTGACTCTACTGGTGTCAGTCACCTAGTGGTGAGGTTCTACTTTTGTCAAACTGTTGCTGAGACTGAGCCACTGTCAAGTGTTGGTGAGACATTACGGGTACCATTCCTGCAGAGTCAGTACCAGAGCAATGTCTTCTGTAATTGAAATTAATCAACTTAGCCTTGGGGATTTACTATATTAAATCAAGCTAGAGATGGATGAACAGGAAAAACTCTTCTGTCTCAGTGACAGAAATTGTTTGTCTACAGACATTTCTCTTGGTCACTATGGCAACAATCCCATTCCCCAACTTTGCTAGCCATTAAGATGTATCAAGTGTACTAGAGGACAGAGATGACCGTTTGCAGCATCAAGCATTTAAAATAAAAATGGATTTCTTAGAAAGTTGGAAAGTTATTTCTTGGAGGAAATGTGAGATCCTTAAAAACCTTAATCGGCTTTTTTTTCTTACTTGAAAAGTAATTTGTTTCTTTCTTCAGTCATGGTGAAGCTGCGTGCATAGGACAATCCATGCCCTTCATGCGCCTGTGTTTAGGAATCTGCTCCCTGGCAGTACCTTGGCCAGGGCAGAGTTACATAGAGAAGCAAAATTGCAGTTCCTGCCACCTAGGGCAGGCACTCATACTCAGGGAAATAAAACCTAAGGAGCTGATAGATTTGAAAGTTATTTGTAGACTTAAAGGTGATAGGAAAATATAGTAGTTTAAAAATGTACCCAAGCAATCAGGGCTGGGAATGTGGCTTATAGGTAGAGTGCTTGCATAGCATACACGAAGCCCTGGGTTCAATTCCTCAGTACAACATAAACAGAAAAAGCCAGAAGCTGTGCTGTGTCTCAACTGGTAGCATGCTAGCCTTCTGCAAAAGAAGCTCAAGGACAGTGACCAGGTCAATGAATTCAAGCCCCAAGATTGTCAAAAAACAATTACAAGCAATAAATTAATGAGCATTACACAAAAAGTAAAAAATTCCAAATTGGTAGGCTATTGCTCTCAGAAAGAGTTTAGCAACAATGCTTCTGAAAGGGTAGTAATTGGATTTAGAATGACTAAGGTATCAATAATTTGAGTATGACTGGCTCTTCAGAGTAGATAGTCAGATCAAATACCTGGTGAGCCTTTTAGAGGCAGAACTTGGGCATTTTGCTGGGACCATGGCAAGCTGGCTAAAAGCATAACGTGGAGGCTAAATGTTACCTGGTACCAATACCACTGTTCATGGTACAGTTCTTTTTGTTGTTGGTGGTTTTTTTTGTATGACATTTAGCTGAAAAGGTAATTATTAAATCATAAAGGTAATACAATTATAGATAAAATTCATTGAGTGTTTATTCAATAGTGCAGGCAGGCACTATTTCAAGGTTTTGCATGTTTTATTCCCTAATTATAGGGGATAAGCTCTATTTATTCTTAAAAAAATATTTCCATGTTTGCAGATGATAAATTGAGGTATAGATAGAATAAAGAAGGTCAGACAGCAAGTAGTGCACAGCCACCAATCAAGTCAAGCAGATAAAGCTCATAGGGTTAGCTAGTGCCATACGGGAGAGCAGCTTAAAAGTAAAAAGATGTCTAGAGAGTGGAAAGACTAGAAAAATACTGGATTTGTGGCTGGGGGAAGGGAACGCCCTTTAGAACTTTGCACAGAAGAGTCACATGAAACTATTTTGAAGAGAGGAAGCTGGGTGAATCCAGGGCACCAACTAGAAACCATAAGACCAGGCTACAAGTTTCTCAACTGGGGAGTAAAAGTTTGAGGTAGACTGAGGGCAGGAAGGCTGGAAAGGGAGGGCTGGAAAGGGAATTCATTTGAGCCCTGCTACTTGGGAGAAGGCATTAATGATGATTTGTATGCTTTTTCAGGTTAATGGTGATTGCATTAGTAGGTGGAGAGCCTGTGCTTTTATTGATTAAACTTCCTAATGCTGACCATTCTCAACTACCCTTCCTTTGAAATTATCTTTCCTCCATTGTGCTGGTGATCACTGTTGCACCTCAGCTCTCCTCTCTTCCCACCCTCCTTCTGTGGTTCTTTTCTGAAGTTGGCAGTCCTCACTGTCAAATCTGGGACTCATTTCTTTCCCTCTCCACTATGCTACAGAGTAGATATGCTGTCCAATTAGCTTCATTCTGAAAGCTGCACAATTTCATGGCTGGGGCCCATTCCCATCTTCACCATATTAGTTGTGGAATAATAGATACTGTTTGGCTCAAGTGTGAATGTGAATGATACCTCCATAATGGAGTTTTTCAATGCACCGAGTCTAGAGAAAAGGCTCCCAACACAGTGGTCCCTTGGCAAGTTTTATTTGCTCTTTTTCTTTTCTTCCCTCTTCCTCCTATCCAAAAATTTCCCTTCAGTTGAAGTCACTACCCTGATGGGGATTCCTCCTATGTTAACAGAAATACTTATGGCTTTCATTTGCTTGCCAGATGTTAAACTGTGCACAATCACCTTTCATAGATAAATAGCACAGTGATTGTCTTTTGGTTTGAAACATGGAATGAGTTAATACTCTAAAAATATAAGAGATAGGAACGACAACGGGTTATAATCATAAACTGGTTGTACGTGCAACTACTTCAGACAGAGGGGCAAAGTTTAATCTTCCAGTTGGACTCCAAAATACAGCGTAAAACAAGCTGTAGGAACATGATAAATGAAACTTAAAAATGGCCAACCCCCTTCCATATCTAGAAATTGTGTTTGTACAGATGTTAAGAATGATACAATGGCTGATCTTTTATGTAGCAATTAGAGTAGGAATTTTATTTGATGAAACAGATGCTATTGAAAAATTTATCTCAGCAAAGTACTGACTCATACAGAATAATATGAATTTTTTTCTTTTTGCGGGGGGTGGGTAGATGAGCCTAAGTAAACTTGCTAAAAATGTGTTAAAAAACATAACCTAGGGGCTGGGTATCTGGCCTAGTGGCTAGAGTGCCTGCCTCATATACATGAGTCCCTGGGTTCGATTCCCCAGCATCTCATATACAGAAAATGGCCAGAAGTGGTGCTGTGGCTCAAGTGGCAGAGTGCTAGCCTTGAGCAAAAAGAAGCCAGGGACAGTGCTCAGGCCCTGAGTCCAAGCCCAGGACTGGACAAAAAAAAAAAAAAAAAAAAAACCTAAGCTCTTCAAAATAAGCCCAGGGACAGTTCCCAGGCCTTGAGCTTGAGCTCCAGGATTGGCATAAGAAGAGGAAGAGCAGGAGGATGTGAAGGAAGAAATGCTTAGGTTTAGCAGCATGAAGTGGGACTATCCTGGGTTTATTTAAACTCTAGCCTTTCCATTTCCTACTTCTTTGACCTAATCTAGTTACTTCTTTGAGTCCCAGTTTCTTTCTCCATTTGAGAATAATAATTTCATCATGTGTCATATATCCTATTAAATGGATACCTTTATATAAAGACATTAGTTCATTGTCTAGCACAAGATATGTAGTAAGTGCTAGTTATTGTTGAAAACTGGGTGTGAAGCAGCTGCAAGCCTTACTAGGTAGGTGCTCTTGGGAGAGTTTGTTAATCTTAAGTCCTCAGCTTTGTTTACTCTTTCAGCCAAACTTCTAAAACTTTTGTGTAAGAACTGAAGGAGGTGTGTGTGTGTGTGTGTGTGTGTGTGTGTGTGTGTGTGTGTGTGTGTATTTCACAGTTTAGCCTAAAACAAAACTGATTTAGAGTCAGAAAAGAAGTTGTGTGTAGTTTTATTAACCATAGTAAAGAGTTTAGATTTAATTTCAAATATTCTAAGAATACATTGGAAAGTTAAGCTAGAAAAGTGATGCACCGTGTTTTAGAAAGATCCCCTTTATTACTGTGCTGTTGTAGAGAGAGGTTCAGACATGCTATCAATAACTGTGGTGCTCAGAACCATGAAAGAAACAGAGACATGCTCACTAGACACTATGTTGAAAATTAACTATATAACTCGTGTGTGAGAAATAGAAGAAAACATTGGGAGAGAGCCTGGGGAAGGGATGACATTGTCTAAAAAGAAATGTACTCATTACCTAACTTGTTATTGTAATCTCTCTGTACCTCACCTCTATAATAATAAAAGAATAAAAAAACTACAAAAATTAAAAAAAAAAACCCACAGGATAACTACCACCTTGAGCCATCCGTAACAATTTTCCATATATTTAAATAAAATGCATAAAATTCCTAAAGGTAAAAACCAAAAACCCTAAGCTCTTGTTAAAATGTAAACATTACCTATATAAGGCTTTTGCCTGATTGAATTCATTTTCTTAGAGCATGTTCAGTATCTCATAGGTAGTATTCCCTCCATTTTTAATAAAAATCTTAGGAGGGTGAGGGGATTTGGTGTGTTTTTCACAGCACTGTAAAAACGATGGCATTGTGGAAGTCAGCTGTCCTCAGATATATGACTTTAGAGGGAAGCAGCCCCTCTAATGCCATTCTCGATATATATGCTGTTTCCAGATATTCCTATCACTGGAAGAAGGAGGATAGCAGTATTGGATGGCCAGTTGTTTGAATATTTTACTTGGATGTACTAAGAGGTCAGGCTTAGACCCATCCTGGAGAAAAGAGGGGCTGGATTGGGTGTGTTTGCCCTTGGGCAAACTATATGGGGCTGAACTAGACTGTGTATATGGGAATCTGTTTTGGATCCTTCCATGATGTTTTACTTTGAGTGTTCTTCTCTGTACCAGAGGCTTGGGGCTGGCCTAGGCATTCAAATATCCATTCCCCAGTCTTGCTTTCCTAGTCTCTTTAGTATGATTGAAGGATCTGTCCAAGTAGGTGGTCTGCCACAGAACAGTCATGAGTGCAAGACATAAAGGCCTTAACTATCTGCTAAGTGGCAGGTGAGAACCCAAGAATTTATTTATAAAAACCTACAGGTAAAATGATACATAATTATCAAGTACGACATATTTCACATATAGAGTGGTTAAATCTAGCTAACATACAGATCGCACATTATTATCATTTTTTGTGGTGAGACCACTCAACATCTACTCTGTACTGTCAGAAGGTAGATTAAGAGTTTATGCATAAGACCCAAAATTACAGGAAGCCTAGAGATTTAATTGCCAAGCAATGGTATTGGCAAATATCAAACTTAGGTCTTTGTAATTCTTAGACATTTTGCCATTTTGCCACACAAGCCTCATGAGCATTAACAGGATTTCAATTGAACACTAGTATGAAAAATATGAGGTTTTGGTGAAATTGGAAAAATAATAATAGGATGTGGGACCAAAACTCTGTTAATCTTTATTCTTGATGATTGTTTCTACTCCTATTCCTCAGAAAATGTAAAATGATAGAATCTCAAAATAGAGTGCAAAAATTCAATACCTCTCAAATATTCAGATGAGAATATATGCGCTTCCCAGTCGTAAAGAGAGGAATAAGTAAGTTATCAGAAATAGCCCAAATGTCTATGGTCTCAAGTCCTGTTGCACTCTTACACTTCTCATTCCGTACCTGTGGCTTTATAGTAAGTTTCCTGTGATCAGCTGACAGAAGAAGAAACTGGGGCCTGCTTTACAGAACCTTCTGTGGGATATTCAGGCACCATGAAAGAGTAGATAGTTATAGCACTTTGACTGTACTAGGATGACCTTGAAAGGACGCTGGTAAAGGGAAATTCTCTAGGTGGGCAGAACATTGAGCAGACAGTGTCTCTGGTGGTTGGATTGCAAGGAGAAGTGGCCAGTTGAGTGACTTTATAGATGTATGAGCTCTTGAGCGAATTGTTTGGCTAGCTGGTCAGGGACTTAGAAGAGACATGACTGGAAAATTGGTCACAAGGAAATTGGGGATGTGGTAGGTAGTAGACCTTGCTGAGTGGACACAATACCAAAAGATAACCTGAGTGGAGGAGGATGTTAGTAATTAAATGAAAAGGTGGCTCCTTTTTGTGGATAGCAATCCTTTTTCCCATGCCACTCCTGTTCTTGCACAATGGAGCCGTATGCAAAATGGCCATGAACCACTGGGTGGGGATTATTCATGGCTTCAAAAGCATGACTGACTCGCCATGCTGACCCAGCTATGGCCATTGGTGATTGCCCAGTCAGCTGAACGAAGAGATGAGTAGTGGGTGGCTGATAGGGTACTATTCTCCAGAGTGATTGCAGCTAATGATAGTGGATATATTCCTTTGGATCGCTTCTGTCATAGAGCAGTATTTGTTCTTACTGGATTCATATTTCCTATATATACACCTTCCTTGCATGCAATGATTGTGATATATTACCATCCATGGACTTATAGAATGTTTGATCTGCCATCATAGTATTCAAATAGCATTGTTTCTGGTCAAGGGACTCACCTTCCAGCAAAGGATAGACATAATGTTCATGGTGGTAGAATTCACTGGTTTTGCTATGACATCCTGCAGCTGCTGCCAGGACAGTGGGGTGGAAGACTTCGTCATGATGTCATAACTCCCATCAAGCCTACCAAACTTGCCCAGGAGACTGTGATACTGTGAATTGAATAGGTGGCATTTTTTCTCTGTAATTAGAGTCAATGGATTGAAGAATCGTATGATGAACATGGTAGTGACACCACCCACGATTACTCTTAGTGACTAATTAACAAAATTTTTGTTTCCTGTTCCCATGACCTTACTTTGTGCCGACCTAGAGGCCTTTGTCCTAAAGAGAGGAATGTTTCAATTGGCAGACACAATGGTTCCATTGAACTGGAAGTGAATTCTGCTCCCTGAACGCTGTGGCATCCTCATGCCTCTGAATGGGCAAGCAAAGAAGGAAGCTACTGTGCTGGCTGGGGTGATGGACCTGTTTGCAATCAGGGGGCATCGGATAGCTACTTCCTAGTGTCTGGGTCCTAGACGATCCCCTAAGGTGCCTTTTGGTAGTAACGTGTTCTGTGGTTAGGGTCGATGGAAAACTATCACAGTTCCCATAGCTAATGGACAATCAATTGTACATCTTTCCTCTAGAAAAAAAGGAAATAATATTCTCATTGTTATGGAGCTAACCCAGAGCCTTCACATTCACAGTATGATAATGTTAAATTTGACTATTGCAACAATGTTTAAATGTATCATTTAGCAGAGCACTAACTATATTAATAATATTGTATAAACACCATTGCTGTAGATGTTTTTTAGAATGAGAACGTTTTAGTGTTTCCCTGTTTGCTAAGATTTGTAATAATATATGTTGAATTGTGTAAAATACTTTTCTGCATGTATGAAATGACTCCTTTGTTCTGTTAATTTGATAAAGTATATTGATGTGTTTTAGTCAGTCCCATGATTTTTAGGTTAAAATCCATGGCACATGAAAGATTGTCATTTTCATATACAGGTGGATTTATTTTAAATTTTGCTAAGGATTTTCCAGTCTATGTTCATAAATTAAATGTGTCTTTAATTTCCATTTCTTTCAATATATTTGTCAGTTTGGGTATCATTGCTATGATGCTTTCACAAAGCAATTTGGAAAATTCTTTTAATTAAAGAAATATTCTTAAAGTGTTCATTCACTAGTGAACCCTTCTTGGTCTTTGTGAGAGACTTTTAGTGACCAACTCAGTTTCTTTCATAAATGTATTACTTTTAATTCTGGGTGACTTATTAGCATAAAATTGTTTTTAATATTAATTTATTATACATTTAATGTTTGTAGCTCTTATAGTAGGTCCTTTCTTTTATTCCTGGCATTTTGAGTTTTCTCTTTTTAAAAGATCAGTATTGCTAGTATTTACTAATTTCATTTATTTTTCAGAAAAAAACTTCAAAATCTAAAATGTTCATTGCTAACTTTTCTACTTTCCATTTTGAGATTACTATACTATTAATCTGATTTATGATTGTTAATCATTTCTTTCTTTTGGCCTATTTTAGGATTAGTTTGTTCATTTTTTTGGTCTAGTTTCTTAATCTCAAGTCATTATATTAAATGTTCCTTATCTATGCATGGTGTTACGTGCCTATAATCTCAGCACATGGGAGACTAAGGCAGGGGAACAGAAGTTTGGAGCCAGGCTTCATTCCATAGTAAGAATTTATTTTTTTCATATCAGCATTTTTAATGGTAAAATGTCCTCTAAGTGATACTTTAGTTGTGTCTCACAAATGTGTTTTATTTTCCATACCATCTGACTTAAAATACATTCTAATTTGACTCATAGGTTATATATGTTTTTTAGTTTTTTTTTCAAATGTAGAGCTTTTATAAATGTCTTCTTGGTATCTAATTTAACTGATTGCAGTTAAATTATACATTCTGTATGATTTTAATGTGTTAAACTTTTTGAGATTTTTATAGACTCACATATAGTTTATTTTTGAGACGGGTTCACAGGCACCCAAGAGTATAGCTGAAATTTTTTGCTTTGCATTTGATTAATGTCAGTTAGGTCAAATTAGTGAGGCACACACTCTTGCCACTAGGCCATATTCCCAGCAGGTTAAATTAGTTGATAGAGTTCATCTCTTCTATATTCTTGCAGGTCAAACACCCCCCCTTCAACTTTATCATTGAAAGAGGAGTGTTAACATTTTGAAGTTTGATTACACATTTTCTCTTCTTTTTCAGTTCTGTCAAATTTGTTTCCTACATTTTAAAACTGTACAATGGTGTACATAATAATTTAGGATTTTTAAGTCTAGTTAATGAACTGACCCTTCATCTTTATGGAATGTTCCCTCTGTATCTCTGGCCATGCTCCTTGTGATGTTTTTCTCCCCTCTGCTTGATACAAAGGTCAAGGCATTTGATTTTCTTTCTGGCCTCCTGATTATGAGTGTGCAGAATGGTTCACCTGCAATTTAATAATGTGGTTATTTGGGGCTCTAGTCCTATGCATAGTACATGCCTTTTTTTTTTTTAATGAAAATAGTTGAAACAATAAGTGAATCTGGGAGGGAAGATCAGAACTCAATTGCAGACATAATGTTGGATGTTCTTTACTTTTAAATTTAATTTTATTGTACAGTGATATACAGAAAAGTTACAGTTGCATAAGTAAGGTAATAAGGACATTTGTTTTTGAACAACATTACCTCCTCCCTCATTTTTTCCCATTCCTTTGACTTCTCACCCTACAAGTTGTAAAGTTCATTTCCAACACAGTTTCAAGTGAGTGTCACTGATGCTAATATTAGATATTCTTAAGGACCAGGTAAGTATAAATGGAGATAATTTTCCAAGCCTTTACTAAATAACAAACATAATCCCAAATACCCCCCAGGTACAAACAGATTGAATTCTTGAACCAGACCAAGGGGTGAGGGGTTTGTATAATCATTATTGTTCTCTTTTGTGAATGAAAACTGAGACAGGGAGGCTGAACTACTCACAAAGTTTATAGGGAGGCAAAATATGGGTATCAGGTCATGTGTTGAGCTCATCCTGATTCTGCATGCACATCTAGTCAATACTTACTCATATCCTTTACTATCTTCTCACGGTCTTCAGAGTAAGCATTGAAATATATTACCTGCCCTGTAAAACAAGATCTAGTCCCTGCTTGCTTTCACAGTCTCATTTTGAAATACATTCTCAACCTGATTTGCCTCCTTCGTGGAGTGCATTTCTAAGATTTCAAATGGAATATGGGTTCTCCTCCAGGAACATGGCTACACTCATGTGTATTTATAAGGAAAACAAGTGGCCAAAGCTGTAAAATGGCTCCACCCATTTTCAAGTTCCATATAATTTTTCTTTGACCCATGGGAATGCTATTTAAACAAAAGTTGATTTAAAGTATAAAATGGAACCCAGAGAATCCCCTATGACCCTGAGTATTTCCTTGATGATGCCTCAGATTATTCTGGATATAAAAACAACTGCCCCTTTGTTGGGCATCAGCTTGGCATTGAGGGGGAGAGGGCTGCCTCTCCTCCCACCCTGGGGCTGTATGACTGTTAGCCATTCCTACCCCTTTCCGGGTCCGGAATGGGAAGAGGTAGCCAAACCAGCCCCGCCCTCCGTCTGTGAGCACGTGTGCCACAATGGTGCCAGCCAAGCTCAGGGGGAGTGGGGTCCTATCGGACGTGACATTAACCTTGGAGGAGGTCCTAGGTTGATTCTCTTGGATGGACAGCTTATTAGCCAATCACTAATGCCTAGCTAGATGCTCCAAGTCCTTCCCCTCCCCACCATCATTACTGCTATAAATGTATTTGCCCTTCCCGTTATTAAACGGAATTCCGAGGAGTTTTCCCTGAGAAGCCCTCGAATCCCGTGTCCTTTGTTCTTAGCGAGTAAAGGGGGGAGGGGCATCTTAGGGTTCACACATGGGTCCAAGGCTTTCATGTGGCCCTTGCTCCACCCTTGCTACCTGCTGGTCAGGCAGCTCGTGCTTGAGGGTGAAAGGGGCCACATGGGAGATAAAAGGCCTGACACCCCTATTGAAATGCAGATATCACTTAGGGTTGGTGAAGGGGACATTGCTAAATAAGGGAGCATGAGGAACTTCTTGGCATATCCACTTTCTTCTTTGTTTCAACTTTTCATGGATTAGAAAATCATATTCTACCCACACTGACAACTAAAGGTCCCATGAGGGTGCTGGCCAGATCTGACCTCCATGTTGTGGTCCCCTCCCTTCGGAGGAACACATTACATTTGGTGCATGTGCCAGGAAGAGTCCTTACCCACATTTTTTGGGGAAGATGGAAGATGCCTAGGTGAAGAAAAGAAACCTCCGGAGCTGTAGTTCAAATGTCTTTATGTGTTGTGCCAAGTCACGAAACCACCACCAAGAAGACCACCGAGACTCAGACATTCCGAAATGCAAAAGCAAGGCAAGGCTTTATTTAAGCGAGCTGCAACTCGGGCCTCGCCCTACCCACCGACACAGCGGAGGTTAGGAGGAAGCCCCAAGCTTCGATTACACAGGGCTTATAAAGGCAAAAAACAAAGTTACAGCAATTAGGTGTTTAAGCAAGCAAGATTACGGGTACAAATCTGATTGGCTCAGGGTTCGAAGCATTCTGGGGGCAGTTAGAGTTAAGAATTTCCAGCGAGTTCTAGACCGACTGGGCCCTAATGGGCTTGTCCTGGGTTTGCTCACAGGGCCTGCTTATCTCAGGTTCACGTGGTAAAGTGGGGTTCGCGTGGTAAAGTGGGGTCTGACTTCAAAGTCTGGCACTTCACATGCAGTAACTGGGACTGAAGGAAAAACAAAAGGCTCTTTTAAAACAGGTAACAAACAGTACAAGAAATGTATCCAATGCCTAACATATGAAACTGTAACCTTTCTGTACATCAGTTTGATAAAAATTAAAAAATTAATAATATTAAAAAAAGAAATTAAAAAAGAAAGGCAGCCCGGAGGCAAAGAGCGGTTCCTGGTTTCAGAATGCCTATAAGCTTCAGAGTTTTTGCAATGCTGATAAAGGCCAATGTGTAAATGTTAGAGCAGAGGTTGGTAAAAGGCTTTGGAAATCAAGAATGCATTTCTAGATAAGAAATTTGGAATTGAAGTTGTCCTAAATGATTGTTCCAAAGTGAGAAAAGGAAAATTATGGCTACCAAAATGAGTGTTTAATTACCATTCCAGTTTGTTTATAGGTTTTTTGTAACAGTTTCCAGCAGGCCCACAGAGAAGGACAGATGATTTCTACAAGTTTGTCAGATGTAATGTTGGCCCTTAATAAGTTCCAGAAAGTTGCAGGCAGCCCACCAGGAGGTGTGACATTCTATTGGAGCCACTGGGAGCCATTGCTGCCTGCTGCCACCACGTCCTCTGTGCATCCCATTTGGTTTGAGGTCAAGGATAGCCTAACTGTCATCTGGAAGAATCTATATCTTTATCCTGAGCATCCCTACTGTAGTAAAAGCAGATAAGACTCCATCACATGCAGCTGATTCCTGCTGGAAGGCCACTTTGGATCTGCTGAAACTAAGATTTTGGGGGGACATTCTTCCTGTGGTAGCCTTCCCACTCCTCTGAGTTGTCTGGAGTTGACTAGCTCTATTAAAAAAATTGGAAAGCATGCATGGCAGGCTAGAGAGTCACTCCCAGGTGATGCCTGGGGTGGGAGGTGTGTCCAAGTGTATCAGAGTGTGTCCACATGGATTAGGGTGTGACCTCAGAGAAAGGAGGGAGGTAAGTGCCGCCAGGTGTACCAGTTACCTAGGTAACTGGATGGAGATTTAAACAGGTGAGAATACCTGCAGCTGTCCTGGGGGTGGACCTCACAGATAACCTGTTTTCTTTCTGAGTACAAGCTTAAGAGCAGCAGTCCCTTTGGACTGGCTCTTGTCTCATCCTAGCTCTCCCCAGCAGCCTGTGGGTGGAGTCACTACAGTCCAGGCAAGATTAAGCTTTCCAAAAGAGAAATCAATGATTTGTTTTTATGTACAAGAAAAAAAGGGGGGATGTAATATGGAAGTCAGATCTGGCCAGCACCATCATTGGCTGTTGAGGGGTGTCAGACTGACTCCATCTCAGATTAGTTAAAGAGAGCAGAAGCCGACTCCATCTTCACTAAGATCTTCCCAACCCTATCCAGGGAAGTTCCCCTTATCTGTGATAAGATTGTGTAAACTGTTGACCACCTGAGTAGTGAAACGCTCAAGGTTAAACCCGTGCCCTCCCATGAGTAGGCATATCTGCCTGCATCATGTGAGCCCCGCCAAATCCATGTGCTAATTCTATCTAAAATGATAGGTTTGTTCAAACAGTTGCTATGAGGCAGATTATAACTCCATTGGCCACCTGCGTGTGACCTGGCATGCTCTGTAAGTGTTGTAACCTCATTGGCCACCTGCATGTGGCAGGCCTGACTCTGTGGTGCCTTTATAACCCGACCCCGAGCGTGGCCGGGGGTGTGCCATCTCAGCTCCCGAGTCTGGGCCATGACCGATTCTGGTCTGTGATGCTGGCTGATCAGTATACTTTTTACTTCCCCAAAAAATCCATCTCTTTACTTGAAAAAAAAAGGTTCCATGAGAAAGAAAGTGAGAAAGGAAGGGGAGGGGTGGGGAAACAGAAGGAAGGAAGGGGAAAGCTGGTGCTACTGCCAGGATGATCTTCAGTGGGAACAGGATGGAGAACAGTTGAGCATTGTCCGGCTGTCTCTATCTCCCGTGTAACCCCTTTCGCCCTCAAGCACGAACTGCCCGAACTACAGGCAGCAAGGATTGAAGGAGGGTTATGTGAAAGCCTCAGAACCCGTGTGTGAACTCGAAGACGCTCTTCCTCCCCTTTGACTTACTAAGAACAAAGGAGCGAGACAGGTGGGCTACTTCAGGGAAAGCTCCTTGGATTTCCATTTAATAAGGGGAAGGGCGAATACACCTATACCAGTACTGACGGTGGGAAGGGGAGGGAGTTGGAGTGCCTAGCTAGGCACTAGCGATTGGCTAATAAACTGTCTATCATGGTGATGTCACGGAACTTCCCGCAGAGGCAGAGACCTCTTCTCTCGGCCTCCTGGATCAGCCCGCACCATCCTGACACACATGCTCTCCGCGGAGAGGCGGGGGCTGGTTTGGCTGTCTCTTCCGGTTTTGGACCCGGAAGGAGGTGGCACAGGCCAGCTAGCAGCCAGCCGCCCCAGGTCTTAAAGGAATAGCCATCCCCTACAGCACCATGTAAGCAGGAGATCCCACAGGATGCCAGCATTGGCAGAAGCTGGGTCCCATGGAGGAAGCATGGAGGAGAGTGCTCATAGCCGATCTGCATCCCAGTACTATTATAGCTTAGAGGTAGAATCCTTGCCTAGTGTGATGGTTAATATTGATTGTCAACTTGATTGGGTAGAGAAATGTCTGCAAGGGCATCTACAGAGATAACTAGATCTGGAGCATTCTCATCTGATGCACTGATAGATTCAGGATTTGAAGAGACTATTGGGAGGTAGTGGAAACGGTAGGATGTGTGATCAGCTTAAAGGAAGTCCATCCCTGGCTGGGTCTTTCCAGTCTTCTGTTTCTTGACTGCTTTTAGCTGAATAATTCTATTCTACCACACCTTTTCTGCTATGATGGACAGAAACCTCTGTGTTAGCATTTCCCTAGCCTCAGGTCCTCAGCTCCTCCCACTAGACCCCAGATCCACCCATACCTAATGATCCACTCCTACTCACTACCTAACTACTTCCCATTTACCCCCAGAGAGAAGCTGCCACCTGGATAAGGTGCAGACCCCATGTAGCTCCCTCTCCTCTGGGAACTATGGCCCCACTGATAAACCTCCTTATGAACCTTCTTCTTCTGCCTGTGATTATCTCCGCATGGTCCTCTGGAATGGCCGATACCTATGCTTTCACTCTGGAACTCTGAGCTAAAACAGACTGTAGCTCCTAGGTAAATATTTGGTCACAGTGACATATCCAGCATGCACAAGTCTTATCTTCCTTATGGCTTCCTTATGGCCTCACACACCCCTATCCTGCCTTTCCTGGAAAGAAATGAGTAGTGACATCTCCTGGTTGCTCTTCTGTACCTTCCTCAGTCATTAGAGGCAGGACAGGATTGGTTGTTGACATTGCTGGTTGTGATAAAGGTCTTACATTTACATTAAAAAAGTCTATATTAATTACAAATACATACAGAAGGACTCAGGGGTGAAACAACACGATGATAGGAATTTGCTTGAGGAAATTACAAACAGAAAGAAAGAGCTGAAGCAAAGTAGCGTGTTGCGCAAAGGACTGGAACTATGCTGTCTTCTTCCCAGTAGTTGGGAAAATGTCCACAATTAAAAAAAAAAAAAAAGAGTTAAAGAATTTTGGCCTGCATCATACTTCTTATGTCTGATTTCTTTGGAGCTTGGCTCATGATTAAACTATCCCCTGAGCTGTGCACAAAGCACTATTTTCCTCCTTTGATGTCAATTCAAAGTACCTGACAGTAGGTAACCTGGAGCCCAATGGAGTGGAGTGGATTTACTTACATTGGAAAGAGCAGAGACATAGCGCCTCTGCGTTCGTTTTTCTTGATGTCCTGATGTAAATATTGCTTGAGCCTGGACCCAGAGGCGGCCCAGTCCCTGTTCCAGAAGGCGCCTGTGGTAAGGGCAGCCAGGCTTGTGTACGTCTGTGGAGTGTTGGGTTTGGAGTCAAGCAAGTACAACAGAAGACTTTGGTGGTGAGGACTGTGGGTTTTTATGTGAGGAAGAGGCGCTGCCTCTTTCAGATACTCAATACGAATCAAGTGAGTTTAATTAAAAGGGCACGCAGCTGGGCTGGGAGTGGTGGCACATCCTGCTTCAAATCCCAGCTACTCAGGAGTGGAGGTAGGAGGATCATGGCACGAGGCCAGGTCTAAAAGCAAATTAAAGCAAAACAGCCTTGGGTATACTAGTGTGCTAGGCTTGCAAGCATGAGGGCTGGATATCATCTCTCTCACACACACACGCGCGCACACACAGAGGGAAAGAGAAAAAGAAAAGAGAACAGCTTTGGAACAACCATTTGTCAGCGGTGTCCTTCAGAAAGCTTCTAGTGTCTTGAGAGAGCGTTGCCATCTGTACAATGATTTCACCTACTCAGGTGAGTTGCATGAGGACTTAATAAGGTACAGTGCACAATCTTAGTCTCATTGAAAACAGTAGGAAGTCATAATGTTAGTTGAACTTTTCCTGAGATGGACTTCATAGAATTCTCACTTATTTATGACACGGTGCAGGCTTAGATTTCCTGTGTTCTTGTGTGAATGCTGGATCAGGAGTACCAAGTGGTGGAGCCCAACATTCACTATCCCTCACCCACTAGCACCTGTCTTCATCTCAAATGCTTGTATTTTTCACTTGAGTCTCTGTTTTTCCTGCCAAGAATGTTGACATGATTCCTGGGGATACAGTAACTACCTTGCCACCATGAGAAGTAGCCTACAATCTAAGGGTGTTTAGAGCAGAAAATAAAAGGAGCCTAAGTCCCTGATAGCATGTGGTTCTACACTAGAGCTGGGTTACCCACTTTAGAATTTTAAACTCTATCTCTAAAATAGGAAGGAAGGAAGAAAGACTGTGTGCACAGACTGGAATTCTTTGGTTGTGTGTGTGTGCACGATGCTTGCCCAGTACTGAGGTTTGAATTCGACCTCATGCTCTGGCTTGGCTGTTTTGTTCAAGGCTGGCGCTCTACCACTTAAGACCACACCTCCATTTCTGGTCTTTTGGTGGTTAAATGGAGGTAAGAGTCTTACAGACTTTGTTGTCTGGGCTGGCTTCAAGTCTCAATCTTCAGATTTCAGCTGCCTGAGTAGCTAGGATTAACAGGCATGAGCCACCAGTGCCCAGCTGGAAATCTTCACCTAGCAAAATGTCAATTCTCCCTAAAGTGGATCTACAGATTTAATATAACTACAATAAAAATCCCAGAATTTGTTTTATAGATCCAAACAAATTTATTCCAATACTTATATGAAATAACAAAAGAAGTAATATAGTCAAATTTTTACTGTAAAAAAAGTTGGAGAAAGCACACAAAACCACTTTAAGACATTATGGAACTACAGAAATGAAGACTGGTACTGGTGAAGGGATGGAAAAGAGAATGATGGGCCATAATGGAGAATCCAGAAAATCGTTTTGGGGATGGGGAACAGAAATTATGTAGCCCAGGATGTCCTCAATTTACAATCCTCTTGGAGGGCTGAAATTACAGGTGTGTACCACTATACCCTGCTATGAGTTCCATTTGTATTTCCTCTTGTTAGGCAGATATTAGTCATGTGGGAATTAGGGAAATAGGCTCAAGATCCAGCCAGGGCTTTGTTGAGAAGGAAGGAGGAAAAATGAACTGGGTATCCAGTTAGTGGTCTCTATCCCAGTGTGACAGCTGGATGTGAGAGAGGCAATTTGATTTAAGGAGGGAAGATAACAGAGATCCAAGCCCTCTTTACTGGGAGGATTGTCAGTCTGACCAGGTGAAGATGCTCTTCAACTTTCCAATATTTTAGAATAAAAAGTATTTTCTATACTCAGAAGATTATTAGGAAGGTGAAAATACTGTATGATACTATGCTGGAGGGGGGTTATGTGTCTTCATGCATTTGTTCAGATCTACAAAATGCACAACTCTAACAGTAAACCTTAATGTAAACTATGGACTCTGAGTGTTGATGGTGTATCAGTGTTTGGTTCATCAGTTGTAACATATGTATTGTTCTGGTAGGGGATGTTGATAATGAGAGAAGCTTTGCATGGGTAGGGGCAGAGGGCTAGGGCTCTCTGCCTAGGGCTTGCTTGAGTTGAAGACCAATGTTGTAATTATCAGCTCAGCCTATGAGGCATGGCTGTCTAATGGCTGGGGCTAAAGCCTAGGTACTACCAGGGGTTGGGCAAGTTGGAGTGGGCATAGGAGAGTTTCCAATCTCTTCCACTGACCCACTGTGAGCCTGAAGCTTCTTGTTCATTGTCTCTCCAATGTGGAGATGTGGTTGATCTTAGTGAGGGACAAGGAAAAGTTTATTTCAGAGTTCCCTTCCATTTGTATGGTGGACTAACAGTCCATTGTCTGGATAGACACATTTGGCTTATCCATTAATTAATCTGTAGACCTCTAGGTTGACCTCCCTTTGGGCAATGGTGTAAACATTTGAATGCATCTATTTGAATGTTTATTTTCAGTTTTTGGGGGGTATATACATTGCTAATAGAAATGTTAGAACATGTGGTGATTCAGTGTTTACCTTTTTGAGGAACCCTTGGACTGTGTTGTTGTGATTTTACCACTTTATATTCCTACCAATAATGAACAAAGGATCTCCTTTCCCCATGTCCTTGCCAATTCTTGGTGTTTGAATGTTTTTTCTCACTTCAATCATTTTCATGGATATACAGTATTATTTCTTTACATTCCATACTGAAATACTTGCATGTTAATTCATAGTGTTTTAGTCAGAAAATGAATGTTGCTGAGACAAAATCAACACCAAAATGATGCCAATATCTGTCTTGAGGGGATTAAGATTGGCATAGACTCACTCCTAGGGTACAAAGAAGGGTTGTGTTGCTTTGGGATTAGGAGAATATATGCAAATGGTGAAACCAGTTATCTCCTGAGTTTCCTTTTTTGAAGTACTACCATGTGAAATCACACTTACTAGCTAGATGCTCTACCAGTCAATTTATAGTAACATATATGTAATTATATTCTGTTTTATTCTTATGGTATCAATCAGGAGATCCTTAGTTTTTGCTGGGCATGGTGGTACTAGCCAACAATCCCAGCTACGTGGGAGCCTTCGGTAGGAGAATTGAGGACTGAGCCATTTGGGGAAAAAACAAGGAACTACCTGACAAAGCGCTAAAGCAAAAAGGACTGGAGTTGTAGATCAAATACTGAAGGTCCTGCCTAGCAAGTACTTAGCCTTGTATGGCCCAAACAAACAACCCAGAAGGGGCTTAGATCTTTGTATTTCAAAGCTACATAAAAATACATTGCCTTTGTGACTTGATTATCTATGATTGTACATTCCTTTCTTTTTCAGAGTGAAGGAGGTGCTCAGGATGGCTCAGGGATCTGGGGATCAAAGAGCGGTGGGGATCGCTGATCCAAAAGATAGTTCTCCCAACATGATTGTCTACTGCAAGGTAAGAGTTCTCCTCAGATGCTGGATGAGCTGTGGGGTGATGTGCTCTGAGTCAGGCTAACTGATGCAGGACACCAGGCCCAGACATGTTTTCTCTTACACCTCCTAGATCAACACATTTTCTCGTATCATCTGGTTGGCTGATTATAAAATCCAAAGAACTTAAGCTTTGTTATACTAGAAAACTTGGTACTGAGAGCGTGAAACATTTTATGCCATTAAGTTCTATGTAAACCCACAGCTTCCCTGAGCAGCGCAGTGGGGACTCCTTCTCCTTCAGTGTAACGACTTTCACACCACAGTGCAAGGAAAGGTCCATTGACTCAGCAGATGCGCAAGATACAGTCTAGAAGCTGGAGGAGAGACAGAGGCACCTCTGTATGCCATGCTTGTAGTTGGTTAGGTGGTAGAAGATGCTCAAACAGAGCTGCAATGAGCTTGAGTGTTGATTTCCAAACAGAGGCAGCACATAGCTTGAGAAGGAGAAGTGAAGTCTCTGGGTTCAGAAGTCTTGGTGACTTGTGCAGCAGTGGCCTTGAACTTGGTTTGGAAAGATGTATACAAAGAACAGAGGGAAAGACAGTGCCAAGTGATGAAATCAATCCCGCAAGAGCACCAAGCGAGGGATGCATGGGGAACAGCTCCCAGAGTCTGTTGGCAGGGGCATACAATGAGTTATGTGAAATTATTACTAGAGGCGAGACTATGGGAGGAGAAACTACATGGAGCCAGATGTTGAGAGTTTTGAATCATAGGCATTTTCTTCATGAAAGACTTGTGTGTTAAGGCTTACAAAATCAGTACCTATTTGAGACTAGGAGACTTGGCTCAGAGTGCCAAATGGGTTGGTATAATGATGGGACAGAACTACTAGGAGGGCATTGCTGCATCTGTAAAGTGGGGGAGGGGGCACTTGCTAAAGCAGTGCCCTTCATGATGGAGAGGGACTCAAGAGAGGAAGTGATAGGTCTGAATTAATAACGACTTGAAAACTGAATTATTATGGAATTAGGAGGCAAGTTGGGGGCCAAAAGATAACTAGAGTTTGACATTGGGTGAAAAAAGGTGTTATCATTGTAACTCAGATAGGATCATGTTGAAGAAGAATGTTTTAAAGGAAGGAAACAGAAACAGGGAACATGAATTTATTTTTGCACATATGGATATTGAGGTAGTAATTAGATTGCATACTCATAAAAATTAACCTAATGATGTTACCTATTAATAAGGAATGGGGTTAATGTTTCTTCATTTCACTAAGTATTTGACTACTCTGCTGGTTTGGTACATTCTGCAACCCTGGGTTCAGTGTATATTAAGTACAACGATGATATCCCACTGCATTTTTGTAAATAATCAATGTGTGTTTTTTTCTTTTCTTTGTAAATGTAGAATTCTTATGTTATTCTTGGTTTGTGTCTAAGACTCTGTTATTTTTTACTTTGCAAAAGAATGATGAGCTAGCCTATTACTAAGAGATGCTTATTAAGTTGTAGCAAAGAAGCAATAGATTTAACAGGGCTAATAATTGGCGAATCATATAGAATAATAGAAAACACTTATTGATCACGGTTTCATCCCGCACTGGAAGACCCTGTGGTAGTCTAGCAGAATGTGAGATTTGGATGTGGACCTAGGTTAAGATTTCAACTACAGGTCAGGCATAATTGAAGCTATTCAGTGAGCAAAGTTCAGGAGGATTGAGCTCAGGCAAAAAGTTAGTGAGATCCATTTTCAATAAAGAGGCTGGGCATGGTGGCTCATTACCCAGCTATGAGAAAGGCAAGGATAGGAGGATCCCATTCCAAGAGTAGCCCAGGTGAAGAAACGAGGGCCTGTCTGTGAAAGAACTAAAAGCCAAGGGGAACTGGTTCAGGCATGTAATCCTAGCCGTTCAGGAGGCTGAGATCTGCAGGGAAGCAGTTTGAAGCCAGCCTGGGCTGAAAAGTTTGAAAGACTCAATTTCCAAAACAGCAAATAAAAAATGTCTGGAGGCATGGTTCAACTGTTGAGGACCAGCTAAGCAAGCAACGAAGCTGAACAGGTCTCTGAATCCAAACCTTTCCACCTCAGAAAAATGTCAATATGACTTTGCACTAATTAACTTGGATAAATGTCCATTTTTTTCATGTATCAGAAGAAAAATCTGACTTATTGAATGGAACCCCTTTGTACAGCTAACAAAAATCAAAATAAAAAGTATAAAAAGAAGAAAAGAAAAACCAGGGGGGAGGATTATTTATTTAGATCAAATGAATGGGGTATCTGATCATGTAATCCACAATGAACACTATCTTTATCTTTATCCTTGGTTCTTTCAGAGACAAGGACACTTGGAAAAGAAATAAATTATAAGATATATAAATCTTGGTACTGTTAATAAGTTGACCAAAGTAAGTTTATATAGTGAGTTGTCTCTGTAAGATAAAAGAGAATCTATATGTTTTTTCCTCTGTACTATAAATGCATGGATTACTAAAGGTTAATAGGACATGTAAAGGTTAGTGCCATCTAAACACATTTCTACTAGACCATCTGCTGTTAGGTTGAAGAACACTGTCCAGTGGGGTTTGTGAGAACTTAAGTTTTATTTTTTGAGTGCTAAGAGGGAAATTTATTTTTCTCTCCTCCCCCCTTTCTCTTTCTTTTTCTCTTTCCTTTCTTTCTGTGTGTCTTTCTATGCTTCTCTCTCTCTCTCCATTTAATTTAGAAACAAACTTTTCCATTGTGGTTTTTCAGAGTAATAACATGGGTACAGAAATGTATTATGTTCCTGTGACACATTCACGTCAGTGTATATTCTTATAATTTACTATCTTAATGTCTCTAAAAGGAATTAATTAAATCTGTTTAGCCTATTAGAAAAAAAAATGTACACTAACTGTACAGCATGGGCCTTGGGCCTTGGGTCATTTAAAACCAATGTTAACCTATGTTAACCACAGGCATGCTTGAACTAGAGGACAATTAGTTTTCTCCTGTCTGTGCTCAGCCTTTGGCTATGCCAAGAATTGAACCCTCATGGGATGTGGTCAGCAAATGGTGACCCTTGAAGGGAATGTCAGTTCAAAGTATTTCCTATGGATGTCCTTTTATGTAATTAGTTATTCAATTATTTATTCATTAGCCATAAGCCAAACCTTCTCCTAGATATGTATGGCTAAAATGTACATTTTAGAAAATTACACTTTATTTTTGTTTTCTTTCTCTTGTTTTTGTTGTTTCTCTGGTCACAGGCATTTGCAGTGTGAAATTTTTGCTTGGGCTGTCTTATTTAGATAGAGATGCTTATGCTTGAACAGCCAAATTTAGAGAACTAAAGCATGGAGCCAACTCCTGAGTAATTAGTGGAATGGTTATGCTCATAATGTGACTTGCATTGTTCTTATTTTTGAATGTCACCTATATGGATGGGATGCACTGTAATGCTTTGATATATGTACACATTGCATATAATCAGATCAGAGCAATTATCATTGTTCTTTGTCTCATTTTGTCTCAATTTTCTGTGGTAAGACATTCAGTGACCTCCCTTTTTCAACAATGTCTGAAAAACATTGCTCTTAGGTCTTCCAACACAGGAAGAATGAAGGGTGTGTTTTACAAGCCCATACTTTCCAGAACATTCCTTTTTATGTCATTAACTGTAAAAAAAAAAATGTACTTTCCCAAGGCATGATTTATTTATTGAGTTCAACATCCTTTCTAATTTAGCTTTCCAACCTTCATATTCACATTTTGGATGAGAGGTGTGTATGAAGAGTGCACTGGTCACATTACAGATCTATTTAAAAGAGAACCTTAATTATTCATGAATGGAGTCAGACCTGTTAAACCTTCTTTATATTCTGGGATCCTCAGCATTCTGGATTATTGATTTGCCCAGTGTCATGCTGATATCCAAACCTGGCTATATGTAAGATCATGCAGGGTGTGTTACCAAAATGCCAATCCTCAAAGGACACCCTCTCCAAGATACTTTTGTTTAATAGGTCTGGGATGGGCCCTTGGATTCTGAATTTCGGGATGTTCTCAGAACAACTTGCTACCCAATTAAACTGGAAGAGCTTTTACACTATTTAGACCTAGTAAAGTGATGGGGAAATTGGTGTTTTGAATTGGATCTTTCATTTCCTAACTGTGTGTTCATCTCTCATGATGTAGAAAAACCAAGCTCTGGTCCTAGTGCTGGAATGAAGGGATTCTGGTAACTTTCTCCTAGAGATTTTCTAGTCTAAACTCTTTAATTTGTAGATGAAAAATATGAGGTATGGAAAAGATACGTAGCTAGGTTAGCTAGGTTAGTATTTCTTAGTGAAGCTTTGACTGTGTGCCTGGAGCTTCCTGGCCTCCAGTTGGTATTGAGCATCCAGGCAGGTAGGTCACCTTATTATCAGCCTCAGGATACTGTGGCCACAGTGCTGAAGCTCAATACCTACTGACTGAGCTAAGTCAATGCATGTATTAGGAAAGGAATTTGGCTCACGTGCCTATTCCTGAGGACTTGGTATAGGTCCACTTATATTTGTCATGCTAAAGTTTCATTCTACCCTCCAGTGCTCTTTTTTCTTTGGTAAAGCTTTTCTAAAATGTTTGCTTTTTAAAATTGTCACCAAATAGTTGCACCAAGGAGTTGCCATTAAGCAAAGCAGTTTATGAATACAGTGCATCTTGATCCTTGTCAACCCCTCTGAACTTTCTCACCCTTCCCTCCTAACTCCCCTTCCATCACTTTTCTTAGTTTTGTAGAATATGCCTTGGGTTTGTTTTACTGCATTTTATCCTCCTTCTTTTCTTAATTCATCTACCTCTCTCCCCTAGACTCCATGCTATCCCTTCCTAGTTCCCATTTCCTACTGTTTATTTTGTTGACCTTTGATTTGGCCTTTCTAAGGAATTTCACTGTGGTGTTCTCCACTGAATTGACTGTATTTCTATTAATAAATTTAGAATTGACTTGCATACCTCCCAAAGTACTTACTTACATATTTGTAAACTAATTCTAGCTTCCACATAGGAGAGAAATCATGTTACCTTTTGCCTACTTTCTTTTAGAGCTACAATTTTCTGTTTTTAAAAGAAGAGTAGCATACACACATATTTATATACAAATACCTCAGAGAAACAATTTAAAGGAGGAACTATTTTTTACTAGCTTTTGCTTTCAGAGGTTTGATAGTTGATGGCTCCATTGTCTTTAGGCCCATAGCAAAGCAGAACGTGGGGGAAGGGCATGGAGAGGAAACATGGCAGCTCAGAAAACAAGACGGGTAACAGGTAGGGGTCAGGCCAAGTCATAGTCTTCAAAGGCACACCCCCAGTGACCCACATCCTCCAACTACATCCTACCTTCCACTACCTCTCAATGGTTGACTCAGATTTTGAATCCACTAATAGATTAAGCCATTGATTAGGTCAAAGCCCTCAGGATCTAATCATCTCTGGAAATTTTCCTCATAGAACACATCTAGATGTCTTTTCCTAATTTCTTGGGGAGGGGTGTATCTCAAGTTGATAATCAAGATCAGCCACCATACCAATGTTTCTAGACACATCCCAGTTAGGCTAGTGACTTGACTTATTCGAACTCTGGGTAAATGAGAGCCAATGGAAAAAATGTAGCTTAATTTGACTTCATCTGGGGTCTGGAGGCAGTAGATTGGGATGGAAGATGCTACCAGAAGCTGAGGGCATTGGGGGCTGGGCCCAGTTTTGGTTCTTACTGCTTTGGGTTTCAGGATGGGAAACATCATCTTATTGACTCTGACTCTTCTTTTGTCTTTCTCCCTCCTTCTTTCTTTCCTTCCTTACCTCCCATTTACAAAGTACTTTTAAACATACCACACACATACACACACACACACACACACACACACACACACACACAAACACTGTGTCCATGTGAGGTGTGAAGAATAAAGTACACATTCTTTATACTGCCACCCCAACCTAAGAAATATCATATAATTTAGAATTTACTCTCTTTTGTAAAGTGAAGGAATTGACTGAAATATTGAGCAAAATAGCTGTGTAGTTATTTGTTTTTATTCCATAAAATTTGAGTCTTTCAAAGTTGATACCTGGTATCAAAGTAATATTGCCAGACTATATTCATGTTTAAGTTTCTCCTGAACCTTTATAAAAATATCTTAGACAACTGTAGATGATTATATTGGATTGAGACTAACTCAAATTTAGTCAGGCATCAGAAAAAAAAACAACACATTTTAATTGTAATGACTTTAGCATTCAATAGTAAAATGTTAAATTAGATATTTCTTGGTGGTACCTTCTTTCTCTAGCTTACTAATAACATTCATGACATTTATTTTACAATTAAAATTGTATGTGTATATATATACACGTGTATATATATACAATTCATATATAAATATATGTGTATATGATATTATTTATTTTTACCAGTTTTGGGGCTTGAATTTAGGGTCCTTGCTCCTGCTTAGCTTTCTTGCTCATGATTGATGCTTTACTCAAGCCACACTTCCAGTCTGACTTTTTTTAATTTTTTAAAATTTTCTAGCTAATTGGCAATAGAATCTTATGGAGTTTTCTGCCTTGGCTAGCTTTGAACTATGATCCTCCAGAGCTCAGCCTTCTGTGTAGCTAGGATGACAAGCATGAGCCATGCATGCCTGCCTATAATTATGCACTACACAGGCATCAGGAACAGTATTCAGAAAACAGCACTGTACATTGTCAATAATACACATAGTCACTGAATAAATTAGAGATTGTACAGGAAGAAAGTACGAAGTACTTTGTATGCACTGATTAATTACTGATTCCTTTTCTTCTGGGATTTGATTCGAGTCTATATGTTGCTGTGCTACCCCAAGTTCATTTTTCCTAAAGACCAAGGACCCTTGAAATTCTGGGCTGAAACTGATTTAGGCATACTTCCAAAAAGTAAGCATTGGTGTTTCAGTGTTGTATCCTGGGAGAGGCAGGTCTTTGAAGAAAGATGGGAGATGATGTTCTGAAATTCATAAAAGACAGCACTAGGAACCTGTAAACCTGAACAAAGTATCATGAAGATTCAAAGCCACGAACCAGCAACTGTGTAATGATTGTCACGTATGTGCCAGATGTGGTGAGATGAAGATTGAATCCTCAGTGGGTCTGTAAGTCCACAGGGAGCCCAGGGTTATGGGACAGTTTGTTTTGATAGAGGCAAATGGATGAGTTCTGGGAGGAGGTAGACAGTCAGAAAGTCCATACAAGGAGAGGAAAAGGATTTGGTGTCTGCCCTTTTCATTCTTAAAAGATGAGCAGTAACTAGTCTGGTGGAAAAAGGCAGGGGGGGATATAGGAGAGACTGAGTTTTGCAAAGTCTGAGTGGCAGTTTTCATGGATCTAGGTTTCTGTGATGAAGAGTTGAGACAAAGATAGATGCTAGGTAGATTTGGGCCAGGCCACAAAGGACTTAATGCATCATGTCAAGGAATTTGACATGAATTTGGACATCTACAGGTATCTGCCTTTTGTGCCTCCATGCCCACTCTACCTCTGGACATCCCTCCATCCTTCCCCCTCCCCCCAAAGGTTGAGCCATTTGGGCACCATTTGTGGGGCTCCTGTGATTTCTAGCTTCCTCATGAGCTTGGTCCACAGGAACCTGGGGAGAAAAGGGAGGGAAAGAGAATAGGAAACTCAGGTATTTTCTCTCTTGGCTGTCTCTACAAAGCCTCATACTGACACTGCTGTCAGTCATTGCCTTTCTTCTTCAGAGTCCTGATGCCTCCCTTCACCTCTACACATACACTTGGATGTTTGGGATAGTTCCAGTCATTCTCATCTATTGCTCTGTAACAAATAAATCAAAACCCTAACCAGTACATGTATTATGTCACAGAGTCTCAGTCCTTTATAACAGGACAACGCATCTCTTTTTTTAGAAACAAGTCACTCTTACTCAGCTCTCACCCAACATGAAGGATTAACACAAAGGTCACCAATACTGGGAGAGGGCGTCCAGGAAGCAATGTGGGCTATTGTGAAAGTTTAGCCCTGGTTCCTATTCCTTTACTGTCCTTGTCTGTTTTGCTACCTATTTATACTTAGCTCTTTTGGAAATAAATCTTCCTTGAATTATCTTGTACCCCATGTGCCATCTGTCTATTGGAAAAGCTCTTAACTTGTGCAAGTTATCTCACACAAAAAGGGAAACCTCTGAAGCCCTGTTTTCCTTCCAAAGGAAAATTCTTGGTGAAAGGACTTAAGACAGAGAAACCCTCAGCTCAGTGGGGAGAATAGGATTGATTGGTGGTGGGGAAGCCAATGTGGTGATCAGAGGTGCTTCACACTGGAGAAGAGATTCAATAGTAATGTGGTACCAGAAATGGTAGGATCATAGACTGGAAAGCAGTTTGGAGATGTTTTAGAAATTTGATGTGGACAAACAATATGTGTTGGGATCCAGCTTTATGGACTTGACGGGGACTTGACGCCCCTCCCCCAGCCCTAGGGGAATGCGGAAGGAGGCTACGGTCCTCTGGGTCTGGAACCAGAAGAACCGGCTTTGCACCCAGCCCCCAACTCTCTCGCCAGCCCAGGCGCCTCCCAGTCTCACCCTGGCTCAGTGCTTTTTAGTGACGTTAGCTCAAGGGGGTCATGTGACAGCTCTCAGCCTATCAGCGTCCTGGCCGATCGCCTTCTCTTGCTATCAATTCCCTTTACCCCCGCCTTAATAAATCAGATTGCTCTGGAAGCTTTCTCCGAGACTTGCATATGCCTGCCTTTATTTACCGGTAAGGAGGGGGGCATGCGTTCTCATTAGGCCGCGTGCGCATGAGGTTGGCCCTGACCCCTCCATCCCATCCTGGCTACCTGCCGGCCGGGTGTCCAGGAGAGATGACAAGAAAAGGGGGTGGCGAGAAACCTAGCTGAGCCTTGATCCCTACGCCAGTAGACACAACACGAGCCTGACATTTTGGCGCCCACGTGGTTTCACGAACCCACGCGAGCAAGTCCGGCTCCCGACCAACCCTCACAAAATTAGGCTGGAAACCCTGGGACGTGCGGTCCTCTTGGGTGGTAGTGGGAATCTAAGAGGGAGGTTATGCTTGAGAGATGGCAGGAGATAGGATAAATAGGATGTGTTGACGTAGAGAGCTCTAGAAATAATTTGGGATGAGAGAAGAACAGGAGGTCTTTCTATTCAGGTATTATACTTTAGAGTTCTCAAAAAGTCTCCAGTGGGGCTGGGAATGTAGCTTAGCCGCAGAGTGCTTGTCTAGCATGCATGAAGCCCTGAGTTCGATTCTTCTGCACCACATAAACAGAAATAGCCAGAAGTGGCACTGTGGCTCAAGTGGTAGAGTGCTAGCCTTGAGCAAAAAGAACCCAGGGACAGTGCTCAGGCCCTGAGTCCAAGCCCCAGGACTGGCAAAAACAAAGAAACAAAAAAACTTCAGGGCTGGGGATATGGCCTAGTGGCAAGAGTGCTTGCCTTGTATACATGAGGCCCTGGATTCAATTCCCCAGCACCACATATACAGAAAATGGCCAGAAGTGGCGCTGTGGCTCAAGTGGCAGAGTGCTAGCCTTGAGCAAAAGGAAGCCAGGGACAGTGCTCAGGCCCTGAGTCCAAGGCCCAGGACTGGTAAAAAAAAGAAACTTCAGTGACAAAGTTTTGAATCATGCATGTGTAGCACTTCCTGGTGCTCTACTCCCTTCACGGAGGTTTTGGTGAGATGATTGTACTATTAGCCTATCTGGCTATCTATATTGTTCATTAGGTTCAATTTTATCACCAGCAAGGCTGTCTAGGCTGAGTGAACTCTAAAATATTCTTCAGTTGACACATTTGAGGAATTTCATGATCAGAAAAAAAATTGCCCAGTGCCTGTAATACTAGCTATACAGGAGGCTGAGATCTGAGGACTATGGTTCAAAACCAGCCCAGACAGGAAATCCATAAGACTCTTATCTCCAATTAACCACCGAAAAGCAGGAAGTGGAGCTGTGACTCAAGCGATAGAGTGCTAACCTTGAACACACAAGCTTAGGAACAGCACTCAAGCTCTGAGTTCAAGCCCCAGGACCTGCACAAGAAGAAATAAGTAAATAAATATTACGAGGATAAATATATCTATTCTTTTATAGTCTCCTTTGCCTCTTTGTACTTTTCTTTACAAATTTAACTGAGAGAAAACTTCCAAATCAGTTGTCAGAATGTTTAAAACAAATGCTTTTTTTAGGTCTTAAATATTTAGAGTTCATTTTCTTTCTTTCATTCTTCTCTTTCTCCCTTTTTTCTTCACATTAAATAAAATTCCCAAGGACTAGCTTCAGAGGATGTTTGGAGTAGCTAGCTTAATTGTTCAGTCTGCGTTTTAAGCTATTTTTTTTCGTTACATCTTTTGAAGCTTTTTTTTTCTTTTTAATTGCCTTGGGAGGAGGAAAAAATAAGTTCTGTTTTCCCTTTCCTTCCAGGATTAGGCAGGCTATGAGAGAAACTTCCCATCACATTTGCTTGGTTGGTATAAGACAAAGCACAGGCAAGCCCTATGGAATTGGTGTCCATGGATGAAAAGGATGCTAGTTTTAGCAATGAGGAAGAGCCCAGTGTGGCTTTTAGTATGCAATGCTTCAGAGGGTTGCCTTTTCATTGGAAAAGCCTTGGTGTGTTTACGACTTCACTTCATCTCCCCAGTTTTCCTCCTCTTTTCATTTAGAAGAGCATAAGATTTGCGTTCTGGAAGATCATCTATATCACTGTGGACAACTGCTTATAGAATTTTCATGCCATAGAGCATATGAATGGCCATGGCTCCTAAGTACAGTTTGTATTCGTAAAAGGAAAACAAATAAGTTTTAAGATCATGAGAGAATAGGAATATACCTTAAAAAGATTGTTAGGTCGCCCATACAAATTAATTCTTTGTACAATTACTTAAAGATAATAAAATATAATTTTAAAAAAGTATCAAGGCTTCTGATCAGTAATCTCAGTTCTTAACATGCACTCCAGTGAAGGAACTGAAAACATCATATGCCAAGATACAGAAGTAGACGGAGGCCCTTTCGACTAGAATATTGACCACACTGTGATAATCATATCTGGAGACTAGAAATAAATCAAATGTCCCTTGAAAGAAAAGCAGTTACAGAATTACAGTGGAATAAGATTCTTATCTGGAATGGCATCACAGCTTACCGGCTTTGTGGTCTGGTGGAGGTAATAATTCACTTGAAAAGGAAAATGGCTACAGATGTTCTGGGATATATTTAGAGTGAATGTTGTCTCTTTAAAGCCCTATAAAATATATTTTTTGGTACTAGTGCTTAAACTCAGTGTTTAAACTCAGGGCCGTATTCTCTCGCTTAGTTTTCTTGATCACAATTGGGGATATAGGGGGCAGGGGGACTCTACACTTTGAACCATGTCTCCAGCCTGGCTTTTTGCTGGTTATCTTAGAGATGGAGTCTCACGAACTTTTTCTTCTTGGAGTTGGTTTTGATTGTCCAGATCTCTGATATCCAAGTAGCTAGTATGAGTCACTGGTACCCAGTGATTTGGGTTTTTTGTTTGTTTGATGTTTGTCATGGGACTTGAACTTTGGGCCTGGGCACTGTCCCTGCGCTCTAGCACTCTACCACTTGAGCCACAGTGCCACTTCCAGTTTTCTGGTGGTTAATTGGAGATAAAGAGTCTCATGGACTTTCCTTCCCAGGCTGGCTTTGAACCTCAATTCTCAGATCTCAGCCTCCTGAGTAGCTAGGATTACAGGCTTGAGCAACGGGTGCCCAGCTTGATTTGGTCATTTAAAAATAACATTTTTGCTTTACTTGTTAAATAAACTGGTTATGGGGATGCTCTCAAGTTGTCTTTCCCCCAATCATTCTTTTCCTGCATCTCTCTTGCATCTGAGATCATTTTTCTTTTGTCTGAAGAGCCACCTTTAGAATTTTTTTTAGTACAGATCTACTGAATATACATTTTCTCTGTTTTTGTTTGTCTAAAATGTCTTGGTTCCATCATCAAGTTTTGAAGAGTGTTTTCTCTGAACATGGAATTCTGGACTGTCACTGCTTCTTGACACACTTTGATGATGGTCCTTTTTCTTGGCACCAATTGTTTTGGGAGGAGGGGGCAGATAGGAGAGAGGTTAGCCATGAGTTTACTGTTGCTCTTTGAACTATAAGCTCTTCTTCTGTCCTCTAGTTGAAAGGGAAAGTGAAGGCTTTCTTTTACTTTGGTATTTGGAATTTTATTATGAGTCATGGTTTTGTTTTTACATTTATTTCCCTTTGAGCTTAAAGCTCTTTTGATTTGGTTGGTACTTGAAAATGCCTCAGCCACTAGCTCCTAAATATTGTTTATACCTAGTTTCTTCAGTCTTCTTGGTGGTCTACTTTTATTATGATGTTTTCTTTTCTTTCTGGATTTCATATATTTCTTCTGTTTATTTTTGTGTTTTCAATCTATTTGTTATTTTGTGTTCTAATGTAAATATCATCTATGGATTTATCCTCTGGTTCACTAATTCTTTGTACAGATTAGACAATCTGGTTAAATCTGGTCCCTTGGAATTTATAACTTTTGTTATTGTTTTTTTTAACTTGTAAAATTTCCATTTAATTCTTCTTTATGGCTGCCAGTTTCTTGTCAAGATTCTCTATTTTGCCATTTAATTTATTATCCACATAAATCATGAAGTCCATATGCAATACTTCAAAATTCTTGTTTCTCTCAACTATTTCTTTCTTCTTTTATTCTGGGTTTCTAGTTTCCTGTTAATTTCTGGACATTGTTTATGAAACTATCCTTGGAGAGATAAGAGGAGCATAATCTTACTCCTCAAAAGGATTTAATTTTTTTTAATGTCAGGCAGCTAAATAGAATATCATTCATCAAACAAGATATTAAGTAGAGCTAGAGCTTAGTTTTTATTAGGGATAAATCATCTTTCTTCCTTGTAGGAAGTTCTCTGGTTCCAACTAAAACCCCAGGTGTCTTCTCAGGCCTCTCCTTCCTCTATGGTGAATTCTGCTCTCCGATTTCCCATGCAGCTCCACAGAACTGCTGCAAACTCTTCAGCTCTTAGTTGTGCCTTTTGCTTAAGAAATTGATGTCAAGATTATAATTTTCCTACAAAGAAAGGAAGGAAACTGGAAATGTCCTTGGGAGGAAAAATAACTACAGTTGATGAATTCAGTCTTAGTTTTCTTTTCTCAGACCTTGAGAATTAATGTTTACTATGGTGATGTCTCTCCACTGCCGTCAAACCTACTTACCAAAGTGTTTTTTAGTCTTTCTAGTTGTTCTCAGCAGGGCGGTTATTCTCACCAATCTAGTTAGTATTGGCAACAGTGGAAGCTCAAAACATTGGCTTTGAAAGAACAATTTGTCTATACAAGGTAGTTTGATTTGTAAATACTTTAAGAAAGATATTTCCTGGGTATCTTATTGGTCTGGGGTGGTAGTATTAGAGATGAAGAGGCAAAAGGGAAACTTCAGTACATTATAAAACACAGCATTCATGTGACTACCTTCAACTGAGGATAAGAAAGCAGGCTCAAAGGCGAATCACCAGGATTCGTAAGTAAGGTAAGTAGCAGGAGAATGACATGGGAGTACAATGTCGCCATAGACACAGATGGCATTTATTTACTTGCTATTCCAAGAGGGACTACATCCAGGTAAACAGCCGTGATAGGAAAGGGACCTTACCAGAATAGTGGAAAAGAGCCAAGAAATGACTCCAGGTGATGGAGCCTATATGAGCAAAGGATTTCATAACACAGGTGCTCCTCAGCTTATGGTGGGGTTCTCTGACTATAACATAGGTTCCAACAACCCCATTGTAAGTTGGAAATATGGGAAATCAAAATCTACCCACCAACCATCATAGCTTAGCCACATGGTGCTCTGTAGAGACTTGGCTCTTGCATCTCGTGGAGTGGCTGGCTGGGAGCTGTAGGCTGGCACCATGTACTAGGGCAGGTGTGATAGAACTACAGTGTAAACCCTCATTCTTCACATGAGGACACCACCACAGACAGAATAAAGCCTTTCAGATTTTACTAGCATGCGGTAAAGTATCAGTAATGCAGAACTTTCTACCAACTAGTTTGACTTTTCCTTTGCTTAAAATACCTTTGTTTTCCTTTTTAAAATTAATAGTTCAACTCAAAAGAATGAAATCATAAAGTTGAGGGGGAAAATCTTGCTTATTCTTACTACATAATTATGATGGATATGAACATTTTGGTCCATTTCCCCTAGTCTTTGTGTTAGTGGTATATATAATACATTAACCTAGTGGATAATCATAGAGTAAGTAGGTTTTGTTGTTGTATTTTTGTGCTGGTACTAAGGCTTGAACTCAGGGCCTGGGCATGGTCCCTTCAGTTTTGTGCTCAAGGTTGGCTCTCTATCACTTGAGCCACAGCTCCTCTTCTGGCTTTTTGGTAATTAACTGGAGATAATAGTCTTATGGACTGTCTTACCCAGAGTCACTTCAAAACAACAATCCTCAGATCTCAGACTCCCGAGTAGCTAGGATTACAGGTGTGAGCCACTGGCACTTGATGAAGAGCATGTAGTAGTTTATGTTCTCTTGTCATCTGTCTTGTAAGTAGCGATCTGTACCAGATGATGCATTGTGATTATCATCAACTTAAAAGATTGCATGGCATTTTGTGAAGTGGATAATGTGCCCTTATTTACTTATTGAGCTTCATGCTTGTTATTAATAGAAAGATTTAAGACCCTGAGGTCAAAAGGCATGCACAGACTGACAATGCTTTATCTCTCGTATTTCTGACAAGTTTGTTGTTGACTTCTCCATACCTTGACTGGCCTTCCCTGGCTTGTTACACCAGTTCTGCATCATCCAGGACAGAAGAAAAATGAGATTTCTAAGAGTGAGGCCAGTGTTCCCTTTTGCTTTCTGTCTTGAAACCACAGCCCCAAACTGGTGTCTGACCAGTTATGCAACGCGTCCACCCCTTATCCTAAGAGCTTGGTTGGTGCCAGGGTACTCAGAAATTCTCCGCTTGGAACCTTCCCAAATTGTTTGCTATTTTATCCTCTATTTGTTGTTCTTAAGCAACTAACTAAACAAGAATAACATTTAAACCTCATGCCATGTCCCACAGCGTTTCGCCTGCCTGTAATCACCTCTGCCTACAATTTAACCATGGGGCTGCTGCTTATATTTTTAAGCGTAATACAAAAGCACAGCTCTGAGAAGCAGCCAAGTTCTACAAGCCAAGTTCGAGGAATAAAACTTTAAAACAGCTCTTCTGTCACATACTTGAGAGGGGAGGCAGGCTTTGCTATAAATAGAGCCACATTCCATTTCTATCATCCTTTGCAGGCCTCTCGGTTAATGCTTTTTGTCTCTGACTACAGTGCTCTGTGACTGCCCACTCACCCCTTTCAACCTTCCATTTTATACCTCTCTCTCTGGTCGATGTGCAGTAGTTTCAGACTTTAGGGATCTTGCATGCAGGAAGAGTAAGATTTGCCTTACCTTCAGGGTTAGCAGTGATGATGTCCAATGGAGGCCTTAGACACTACTTGGTCTCCTTAACTGTCACAAGCTCAGCAGCTGCAGGTATGAGTTTCTTGGAGCTGCTGTAACAAATTACCAGTAACAAATGTAGAGTTCTGGAGAGCCAGAAGTCTGACCTGCTTTGGCAGCACAGCATGCCCTCTGCAGGCTCTGGGGGGTGCGGGGTGTGTGTGTGTGGAAATACAGTTCTTTCTCTTTCCCGGCTTTTAGAAGCTGCCTGCATTCCCCGACACATGACCCCTTAGCCATCCATCCTTGGTGTTCATCATCACACCTCCCCTCACTCTGACCCTCCTGCCTCCTTCTTACAGGACCCCTGCAATTATATGGAGACTACCCGACACTCCAGAACTAAAGTCCCATTTGCAGCATCTCACAGAGTCTCAAGTGTCCACACTAGGAACTTTGGAAGGCAGTCATCTTTGAAGGGCTGTTATTCTACCAACCACATGGTGTGTCTTAGACTGAGAAAGGAAAAATAATTTGAAATAGTTATCTCTTTTTTTATATATAGAGAGGGAAGGGACATTTTAAGTTTCCTTCCTGTATCTGTCATGGAAGACATAGAACCAATTAAGTGTAGTACATTGGTTTGTTCTAGCTGAAGTCTCTGAGAGGGCAGGGAAAGGGAATCCTTTCAGAGACTGGAAACGAGGGCACAAACAAGCCCTTGACATCAAGGACAAATTACCAAGCTGATAAATTCATGGTGATTTCCTCACAGGACTAGGTCTTCAATCATTTTTTTTTTACTAGTTAAAAAATGTATAAAAATGAATGCTACTAAAATCTATCAGTGAGTTAGCAACCTTTCTCATGACTGGTTAGTCAGTGTGGTCAACACCACATGCTCTGCCAATAATGATCAGAACGCGTGCTGATGGCATGAGCCTTGGGTTGACAGGCATGTGCTAGGAGCTTATTGGTTCTGCAGAGTGGCCAATGAAACTGCATAAACCATAGTGACAGCACCAAGGGAAAGAGCATGACATCGGCTTCTAGTGTGACCCAAGGCAGATTGGCTCCCTTGAGGAGCTCACCAAGGAAACATGACAAATTCTCACTGTAAATAAACGAGTAGGGAACAGACTTTTCCTTCCTTAACTGAGTTATGGACATCATTAAATGGAGTTATGGATATCACTGCCTGCCTGGGAAGGAAGGTGAGGTCAGAAGTTGAAAATGAAAATGTGTGGACAGTGACACATGACCACTTTTAGATCATGGTTAGCACCTTCCTTGCCTGTCTCCAGGCCAGAATTGTAGCCCTCAAGCTTAGAATGTGTTCTCCATTTTGAAAGAGAGAGAGAGAGAGGGAGAGAGAGAGAAAGAATACTTCATGATGTGTAAAAATCCTGTGAAATTCAAATGTCCCTGTGTGTGCACCAAGTTTTCTTCAAACATAGCTGCACCATTTGTTTATGAATTATCTATGGGTTTTTGAGCTACCAAGGAGGAGTTGAGTAGTGATGACAGCCACTGTCCATATGATCAGCAGAGCCTAAAATATTTACTTGCTGGATTTTTTTGCAGGGAACTTTGCAGCCTCTGTTTGGGGAATTTGGAGGATACAGAAAGAGCATCTGCAAAAATGTCCATATTGGGACAGTATTTCCAGGGGCCAGATGACCCGGGTGATTCCGTGGGGTTGGTGCTGATTTATTTATTGCCAGGAAGCCGTGGCGGGCTAACTGGTGGCCAAGTAGAGGAGTTCACTGAGAAGCGAGAGCGCATCTCATGGGCCATAAATAATATCCAAGTCCTGCCATTCACCCCCTGGACAGTATGTTTGTGTCCCTTACTGAAGGGTCACAGTATGTTATGGATGAGATTTTTTGCTTGTTTGCTTTTTATATTTAAAAAGAAAAGGAGTGAGGGAGCATAATGAGCCATGGAAAACATTGGTTTGTGTGTCCTGAAGCATCTCAGGAAGACCTGCTACCGGCGGGCTGGCTGCCTCTGCTTGGAAGGGAGGCAGTGCCCTCACTTGGCAGCACCCGCACTATGCCAGGCATTTGTGCCAGGGCTCTGGGCATAGGGATTGCTCAAAGGGACAGGACTGTCTCATGGTACCCGTTCTTCCCCATTCATGTGTGAGGAAGGGGACTGCTGGGTAGTGGAGTCTGGGGCCCCACTGTAAGTGAGAAGCCAGGGTTGCTGCTCTGTCTCTTGTTCTCAGACCAGTCTCTTTTCTTAAGGCCAGGGAGGAAAAGGACAACCATGCTGGGTGCTGCTTGCCTCTGCTCATTCCTGTGGGACAGCTAATACAACAACCTCACAAGTAAGATGCTCCCAGGTTGTTGATGTGTTTAGGGAAAATATGGACTTTTGTTTTTTTTGAGACACAGTGTTGTTCCTAGCCCAGGCTGATCTTGAACTTGTGACATTCCTGTCTCTGATGCTCAAATGCTGAGACTACAGTCATGTACTACCAGGTTCTGCCACAAAATGTTGACTCTCATTTCATAGTTCCTACCAGCACTCTTCCCTCATATTGTTGCCTTCAGTACCTGTAAGTTTCAAGTCTGCAGATTCAGCCATTCTCAAATCCAAAATATTCAGGAGAAAGAATGCATCTGCACTGAACATGGGCAGGCTCTTCTTGGTCATGATTCCCAAAAATAGACTATGATAGCTATTAACATGGCATCTACATGATATCGTATATTATAGCTAATCTGGAGATGCCTGAAACAACTCGGGAGAACATATATAGGTTATATGCCAATTTGATGCCATTTTATAGAAGGGACTTGGGCATCAAGTTGGTTTGAGTCCAAAGAAGTCCTGGAAAGAATCCCGTGTGGGGAGCAATGGAAGACTATATTAGACTTGTGCAAAAGAATGTGTTATCTAGGCTGCTTTGGAAATGGTCAAGGCTCACATAGGTTAAGAGACATGGCAAAGGGAACCAGCTCTGAGTGCAGTGCGTATCTGGCTTCCTGTGCCCTCCTTCCCAGGAGGCAGAACAGGATTTCAGCTCTAGAGCCCGGTACTCAAACCTACCTGAGCAGAACCCTGGGCTACAGATCAGGTATGGTGGTGGTAAAGCTCCTCCTCAGAGGAGGTCACTTCCAGACTTTGAGTCTGACCAACTCCATGTCATAGGGTGTTCTTTAAACCCTTGACTGGGCTGAACCCTGAACCTCTCTTCAGATGTCACCCCATCTGTTGCTGGAGTCTCAGCCCAAACCAAACCAAAAACAAAGTGATAGCCCTTTCTCATACCCAGTTCCCTTCATCCCACATGGCTCCAAGCCAGGAAGGGCTGAATGCATGTGTTCTGTGGAGAGAAAGACTGGGAGCCTATGGAGAGATCCATCGTCTAAGAAGCGTTGTGCTCTGTGGGCTGCAGGAGCCCCGCAGTCATTAGGACTGGTGCATGGGGCATCTATTGAACTGGTTCACGTTACACAAAATTGTAGTGTTGAAAAAGATGATTTCATGGCACCTTAGCGAGCACCAAGACTGGGTTTGGCCCCAGTTTCTGCGCAAGCTGTCTGGATCTTCATAGCTGGAATAGCATCATCCCTTCACCCCATGAGTCCTTGGCCTCTTTCACTTCCATGTGCTGATTGGGGCAATCCTCTTTTCTCTCCTTGCTGATTTGATGTCACCCCCACCCCCACATGCTTCCTTTCCTCCACTCTCCAAATGTCTGCACAGAGCTACAGGATCTCTCCCCACCCCTTAACTATAGACACAGCTCTCTTCACCCCTCTGAAACTGCCTTGCCCTTGGGGTCCAGTGAGCAGTGTAACCACATCTCCCCAGTTTGTAGCTGAATTAAAAACCCATTGTGATTCCTCTTGATAAGAAAATAAAATATATCTCTTGCTCCTTGATGCCACTTTTATTTTTTGCATCATGAATCACTTAACGGCAGGATACATTCTGTAAAATGGGTTGTTAGGTTTTTTTGTTGCTGATAGGACATTCTAGGTTGTATGTAGGCAAATTTAGAGGTACCGAAGATCACATACTTGCCATGGCTGATCTCTCTCTCTCTTTCTCTCTCTCCCTCCCTCCCTTTCCCCCTCCACTCCCCCCTCTCTCTTTTAAAATAGTATCAGGGCTTGTGCTTGCTAGGTAAGAAATCTACCACTTGAGCTGCACCTCCAGTGCTTTTTTTTCTTTTCACTTGATTTTCATTTTTCATATAGAGTCTTATGTTGTTGTCTGAGGCCAGCTTTGGACTTTGATCCTGCAACCTTGCACCTTGCCTTCCTCATACTGGAGGTTACAGGCATGCACTACCATGCTTGGCTTTGCCATGGTTTCTTCTTGATGTTTTAAGAAGACACGGTAAACCCAGAAGCATGATGTCACTACCAGCCAGCCAGTCTAACACTGTAAACTGTTTTTTTTTCTTTTAACATGTAGGAGCACTTTCTAAAGTAATCATAAAAGGTAAAGGTAAATACATAAACCTGCAGCATAATGGCTTATTACTATTATCAAGGATTACATCCTGTATGTAATTATACATGTTATGCTTCTGTATGATTGACAGCACAGGAGGTTTGTTTCCACCCTTATCACCACAAATATGAGAAGTGAACATGTTGGGCTTAGACCTGAATGCAGTCAAAGCAATAGATGAGGAGGATTTTCACTTCTGCTAAAATTTCCATTATAATACATGCTGTGCGTATGTGGTCTGTGCTGAATGAGGCATTGTTATACGGAACAAGACCACATAACCTCATTTCCCAGTGGTATTTGTGCATACTTGGCACAAACCGGTAAGAAATAAGTGTTTGGTGGACATACTTGTTAATTACTCATCCTGAAGTCATCTCCTGTTGCCTTTGAGGTGGATGTTGTGGCTCATGACTTCTGTTTATGTTGGCTAGATTGTGTAACTCCAGGGTTAACGGATGGGTTGGTGCCTCTAAGCTTCACCTGGGTACTTATCTCAGGAGTTACTGATCTTGGCTGCTCTCCACATCGTGGAACAATTCTGTTATCATTTTCCGTTCCTTGCTGTCTCCCTTCCCTTCTCCCCACCTTTCACATTCTTTTTTTTTGGCCACTGGCCTTGGACTCAGGGCCTGATCACTGTCCCTGGCTTCTTCCCGCTCAAGGCTAGCACTCTGCCACTTGAGCCACAGCGCCGCTTCTGGCCGTTTTCTGTATATGTGGTTCTGGGGAATCGAACCTAGGGCCTCATGAATACGAGGCAGGCACTCTAGCCACTAGGCCATATCCCCAGCCCCTAGATTTTTTTTTAAAAGGTGTAACTACGCTCACTCAGAATCATGTTGCCTTTTGACAAATGTACTTCCAGTTTTTCTGTGTCTGTAATTGAACAAAATAGAGTAATACTTAATTTTTGGGAAACCTCACTCGATAGGTGGAGAGTGTTTTCTCATGATATTATTCTTCTAGATCAAGATGGGAAAATGTTTTTTTTTTTTCTTTTTCTGCAAAGGACCAAAGAATAACTAATTTAGACTTTGTGAGACATAATGTCTTATTTCAAGTATGCAACGCTGCCATTGTGATGAAAAAGCAACTGCAAAAACCGAGAATGGTTTGTTAGGAATTAAGTTAAAAGTCAAGTTTAAGTTTTAGAAGCCATACCCTCAAGCGCTCATTACATTTTAGTGCCTGTGGGTGGTTATTTCTTTAGGGTAAATGCAGAGACTGAATAACAAATACATTTTCAGGCTTTGACATGGGTTCCCCGTTGACAGGTACATCCACTTGAGAAGTAAGACTTGGCTATATCAGGGCTCCTATACCCTTATCTGTAATGAAGATTCTTTGTGCTCTTTGCTAATTCAATAAATGCAACAAATGTTATTATTAAAAAATTATCTTTCTACTCAGGAGGCTGAGATATGAGGATCAAGGTTTAAAGCCAGTCTAGGTAAGAATTCATATCTCCAGTTAACCACCAAAAAGCCAGATACAGAGCTGTGGCTCAAGGGGTAGAGTGCTAGCGTAGAATGTAAAATAATAGCGTAGAATGTAAGAGACAGTGTCCAGGTCCTGACTTCAAGCCCCAGTAAAAGAAAGAGAAAGGAGAGAAAGAAAAAGAGAGAAAGTCTTGGAAGCCTGCACTCTAATTCACACCTGTAATCTCAGCATTAAGAAGACAGAGGCAGAAAGATTGTGAGTTAGAGACCAGTCTGGCCTGCACACTAGAACCTGTGTCAAAATAAATAAGTGAAATTAATTTAAAAAAATAAGTGAATGTATTTATCTTATGTGTACTTCTCATCTATGTTTCTGGATTTCTCATTCACATTCGTTCCCCATTATCCTGGATATATTCACATATTCATGTTCTATGGATTTGTTGAAGCCTTTCATATAAGGAAATTCCATTGGGGTTTAAGTTGATGCTACGTTTCTCATTATAAAAATGGTCCCTTTCCTGTAAAGAGATGTTACCTTTGCCATCACAGAGAATTAAACAGAGGAGATTTGGGTTTTAACACAATGTTTTGTAAGTTCCAATACTGTAAGATAGTACTTAATTCTGTTGTGGAGCTTGCTATCTTAAGTCAGTAGAATTTGTATTCCTGAATTGGAATCGTTAGTTCCCTGTGGCCATGGAAACACATCTTAGCTTCCATGAGGAGCACATATCTTGACAAACTATTCTTTTTAGAGAGTAGCTTAATGGTGAAATTTATTATCCAATGAATTCATGAAGTCTATATGAATCAAAGGATGGTAGACCCATAGTTTTATACCCTCAACAGCAACAAAAATGGGGAAATGAACAGTTATTATTGATCACTTACTATAACCCAGCCATCGGCCAAAATGCTTTATTATTTTATTTGGTCATGATAGTGATCCTGTGCTAGATATTGTGATTATATCTCTATTGTGTACATGAGGAAGCTATAACATAAAGAAGTTAAGTGGCTTGTCATGGGCTGTACAGCTCCCAAGATGTGGAATGTGACCTTGATTTTCTCCTATCTGAATCTTGCAGGCTCATTATAGAATGGACTTTGTTACTCATGGTGGCAGCATGTAAAAAATCTTGATGATCAAAGCTGGAGTTAGGGCCACTGGAATCTCACATACCAGGATCAGTGGGTGCCAATGAGTTTGACCCCAAGAATCTGTCTATCTTAGTCACTTAAATCACCCTTGTTGCTTAAGAATTTACATCTCAATTCCTTATCCTGCCCATTAAGGGTTCCTTTAAAAATGTTGATTCTCTTTAACTGTGTTGTACGAAGGGTTTTGATTCAACTTGGCAGTTTGAGTATTTTCATCAGTGTTACCTCTTCCATCTTGCTCCCTTGTCTCTTCCAACCCCACCCATCCCCTCTGGTTCCTGCTTCCATGTTCATATATGCTCATTGAATACTAGGATTGTATTTGCTCATCTTTCCAGCTAACCATTCTATGCACTGACCAAAGACTGCAGTTTGGCTTTCCCTCACAGGACTCCACAATACACATCAGGTTCTCTGGGTTAACCTACTTGATCCGGAAATACCGCATGCCTTTCCTTTTCTTGCTTGTGTTCAGCCTATTCTGTCTACTTAGAATGTCTTGATTGCTCTGTGTCACCTCTTCATCTGTCAGAATTCTTCATCCCCCTCATTATTGTGGTCAGATGTGACATGAGTACCAATTCCTTTTTCTTTTTTTACAGGCAAAAGTAAATTCTCTTCTTCATTTGATTCCTATATCATTTATAGTATTCACCAGTCAATGATAACCTATATATTTGTAGGATGTTTATATATTTTTTGCTGTGTACACATATATTTCTTTTCTTTTTCTGGCTTTTTTAGATAATCCTGAGAGTTGGGGTCTAATTCATTTTTGTAGTCCCTGAAGGGTTTGTATGATTGCTTAACACAGCAGGTTGTCAAAGGAACATGGTAACCCACCTCAATTCCATGTTTAGGTTTTCCTTCTTTGGAACAATTGAAAGCACTTTTTAGGGTCTTGTAGTGCTTGGACTGTTGTGCCCTCTTGATGGAGAATGTTCTCATATTGCTTGTGGTGGGTGTAAGGTCCATCCCCAAAGTCTCAAAGCAGATGCCACCACCTCATTAAGTCTCCACCCAGTTACCTGGGTAACCAGCAGACTTGGAGGCAGTTACCTCCCCTTCACTGAGGTCACATCCTAATCCGCTTGCCCACACCCCCTACCCCTGACCAAGATAAAGCAGGGCTAGGTGGGGGTCACCCCCTCTCTCCCTTCACTCTGGCCATGGATCATCTTGGCCACAGGCCAGCACTTTGGTAATAAACCTTCTCTCTTGCCTGAATACCACGTGGCATTCTCCTTTACCGGCTACCTACTATAAAAACCTAACATATATGGTGCCTTGTGACTCGGGAAGGGCTTAAGAGTCAGGACAGGTGGAATTCCCCTCTATTTCTCTCCTTTTTCTGGGAGTATCCCCAGTCATGATGGCCCTTTTTCCGAGAACCGAACTGCTGTGAGACGTCACGTGGGACTTTTCACCAATACCATTGCTGGCCTCCACATCCACATCCACATCCACACCACTTGTCTACCCTGATGAGTGAAACTGCTGCTGCTCAGGTTCTCTGCAGCTTCTGCCCTGTGAGCTCATTCACTCACCAGGTGCCTCTCTCCCATGCTTTTTGGGTTTTTGCATCACAGTCACACCCAAGCAGGGAAATTGCTAGCAAGCCTCTTGACAGTGCAATGAGGCCTGCTCGAAATACTCAAACAGATACAGTTTTTGCCACTGTAATGGTAAATGGTCAAAAGTCGCTTATATTCAGGCTCTCTTTCTCTTTGTCTTTTCTTGTATTTCTATTCCTTTATAAAACTCCAAGTTGTTGCATCCTGATAATGTGTCTTGCTCACAAAGCTGCCTCTTTTCAGAGACCTCTGAAACTGAGGCTTGACCACCAATGTGCTTTGTCAGCAAAGATATCTAAAAGTTATTTTCTCTAACATTGACCACGTGGTGCATATTGGGTTTAACAGGCACCAGCTCAGGCGCCATTATGCCATGTTACATATTCTCTGTTAGTGCATTTGTGCCCTCCTGCTACCCACTTTCAACATGGCATCCCACTGGAGTTTATCAAAATATGGTTTCTCCATTTTATAATCTGAAAATTTTTGTTTGCTAGAAAATTTGTTTTTCTAGCTGACCACGTGCTTTTAAGATATTGTGCAAAAATGGCATTTACTATTGGAATTCCAAGAGTCTACCACTGAAATTCATTTTTTCATGCTGTAAAACCTGTGTGCTCAGTGTGTATGTGTATTCCATGGGTGTACGTCTGTGTAAACGTCATTTGTTAGTGAAGTGTCAGAAAAGGGGACTGAAGAAACAGTGAAGGAAGGAGATGGTGCTAAATGGGTGTACAGTTGTTGGCTGTGACGTAAGCACTGACGTAAAACCAGTATGCCATTCTTTATATGTCTATATAGCTATATTTCTGTGCTAAAACTCCTCACATCTACTGAGTTTTGTCATTGTAGAATTCTGACAAGTATTTGGTCAATTCTTAACAGGGTACAGATAAGCTCTAGTCCCTTGGTCTCCTTGTTGTTTTAATTGGAAAGAAAAATGGGCTTTTGTGGCAAAGATGCCTTGTATTGCATTTCGAAGCCAGTCCAGGCAGAAAATCCCTCTCAAACTCCATTTCCCAAATGACTAGCAAAGAGCCAGGCTTGAAGCATGGTTGAAGAGACTTATCTCTAACCAGCCAAATGCTACACATGGAGCTGTGACTCCAGTGGAATGTACTAGCCTCCAGTCAAAGGGCTCAGGGAAAGTGCCCAGACCCTGAGTTCAAACCCCATGAATGCCAACAAGGGCCAGCCATCTCAGCAACAAGTACTATACCCCTGGTACTCAGCCAGTTCAAGAAACAGGGATCATGGAGCTGAGTAAGGAGAATGATGTCACATCCTAAATGGAATCACTTTATCCCGCCCTTTCAAAATTAATGAGAGCCGGGGGATCAAGCGATAGTAGCTTGTCCATCTGGTGTCCAGACCTGAGTATAAGAAATAGCCAGATTCATCCAATTTTTTTATTTTGTGCCCTAAGTCCTTCTTTTTGCCTTACTATATTTTTGTCCAGTCCCTTCCTCATGAGACTTCTTCCAGGCTTCATTCAAGGACTGGCATCTACCACCAAGGGCCCCTGCTGCTAGCCTTCTCCAGAAGGGGCCACATTTCTGCCTTTTACCCCTAATGCCAATGCCCCTTGCCAGCAGGAAGCAGCCAGAGAAAGTCTTTGTCCTTTTTCATAACTATTAAAGGGCTGGAATGTAAGGTCCCTCCCTTGAAGGCTCCAAGCAGATGCCTCTCTACCCCCCATTAAGTCTCCACCAGTTGCTATAGTTCTGTTCAGTTCTACTCTCAGAAATTTTACAAATGAAGTCCAGGCCAGTGGAGCATGAGTGTGAAGAGCTTTACTCTGAAGAGCAATACCCTTCTTGAAGCCTGCCGCCTCTCTTGATCATGGGTTTTCTCTGTATGTTGTCCAACCTCACTCTTCCCCAGGTGGCTTTTTTTCTCAGTGGCTGTGTGTCTAGTTCTTATACCCCATGATATTTAGATGTTTTGGAAGGTGTTTCTTTATTATTCAGGTATCACAGCATTCCAGTTGTGTTAATTCCTCATCTGGTTCTTTCTGCAAAACCTTCTCTCCCAGGGTCATGGGAAGGTTATAGAAACTGGAAGGGGCTAGGGAGGAGCCAAGGCAAGATGCTCTATAACAATGTCTCCTTTGACTCTGGTTTCCACTCACTAGGCCAAGATGCTGTCCTGGGACCCTGAGGCCTAACTAATTGACTCTTTCACTCCTGCTCTTCAAACCCTAATGTTGACACTCTAACTCTAGGAACTCAAGATGTGATCTTATTTGGAAATAATGTTGCTTATAGATATTATTGGTTGGGATGAAGTTATGCTGGTCTAGGACAGGACCATACTCCAGGATGACTGGTGTCCTTATAAACAAAGAAATTTGTCAGGCACTTGTGGCTCATGCGTGTAATCCTAGATACTTAGGAATCTGAGATCTGAGGATTGCAGTTCAATGGCATCCCGGGTTGGGAAGTCTTAAGGCTCTTAACTCCAATTAACCTCTAAAAATCAGAAGTAGAGCTATGGATCAAAGTTGTAGAATGCTATCCTTGAGCAAAAATACTCAGGGCCAATGTGCAGGCCCTAAGTTCAAACTTCACAACTAACATTAAAAAAAAAAAAAAAAAAAAACAACCCACCCCATAACCAAAGGCATTTGGGCCCTGGTACATACCATGCAAAGACCAGAGTGATGCTACTAACAAGCCAAGAACTGACAGATGTCAGGACAGAGCCTACAGAGGCTATGTCATCCTGGAAGTGCCTTTATCTGAGACTTCCAGCCCCCAGAACAATGAGACAATGCATTTCTCTTGTGTGAGCCACTCGGTGTGTGATTCTTTGTTTGGTTGGTCCCAGGAAGTGAATACAAGTCTGTTATCATTCCCAACCTCAGCCGTGTCCTGGCAAGAATTGAGAGTGGAGGTGGGGTGGCCTGATCACAAAGGCACCCAGGAGCCTCATCTGTTATCTGTGCTCCCAGTGGAGGGCTCCAGCCCCACAGTGCCTTTGGGTTCTCTGAGCATCTTCACCAGAAACTCAGCACTGCACACCAAGCCCGTCTTTGTCCCAAGTTCTTCTTCCACTTGAGCCCACCTCAGCTATGGTTGCCTTGTTCTCTCTCACACGATATCTCCCTTTTTTGCACCTCCAATTAAAAAACAGATTTGTATTTTTACCTTCTTTTGGACGGCAATAGAAGCCTGACAGTACCAGGCCCTGGTTATTATACAGCAATAATTGGCCAGGAACATGAGCTGCCCCTAACCCAGAAAATGAGTTCTTAGTTCTGTTTGACATTGGATGCCCAGGCCTAGTGAACACTGGAGTCTGGAACCCCCTTGGTAGTGTGGGGTGAGCCCACCACTCCTCAGACCCCAGGATCTAAATACAGATCATGGGCTCTGAGATGGACTGCTGGCCAGGTTCACACCCTGCCTTTCAGGCTGGGGCCCAGCTGTGGGAAGGCTTCTGAGTCTCCCAGAGCCTCTATTTTCTAAACTATATATGGAGATAATGATGCTGCCACCTCAGAGGGATGTTGAGAGAATTGAATGATTTCATGTGTGTCAGGAGATTTTAGAACCTGATGCATAGCAATCGCTGATAAATTTCCATCTGTAGTGTTGTGTGTTCAGGAAAATCTCGTCACCCTTTCCCCACACTGCCATATTTATTTGTCATTAGGGAGCATCTATTTGCTGCTCCAGATTTTCTTTGCTTATCTCTATCCACCTTCCATTCCATACACATATTAAGAAATAGGGCAGTAGTTTACACACACACAGATTCAGGGCTGGCCCGAATGGGAAATTGGGAGCAAAGCTCAGGGGACGGAACTTGGATGAGCTCTTGGGCTTTTCCTGGCTGCTGAGTCCCCAGTGCTTGCCTGTCTTCTCTGTTTAGGTTCCAGTGACCAAGGGCACAGTTTGACGACTGGCCTCCTGGGGCCCTGACAGTGGCTGGAGTCTCTCTAATTAGTTACACCATTGAGCATGCAGGTATTTATGCTGCAGACAAAGAAGGCATCTGAGAATAGCTGTGTAACATAAAATCCAGGCACCAGTCAGGTGTTTGTTTAAAACATATTACCTCTGATTTGGGGCCACTGGCTAATCCCACACTGAGAGAACAGCGAGGACCGCCCCCCTCCATGTTGTTTCCCCACCTCGCCATGACTGTGTCCCCTTATAGGTCATTCCTAAGCTGTGCTGGTTCACTCAGTTAACATTGTTGAAGTTTCATTAATTAACGTAGATTTATTCAACATTCCTGAGTGGCAGATCCATCGCAGTAAAAGACACTGTCCTGCCTGTAAGGCCTGATAGAGTCTTGTGGCCCAGAATGGGTAGAGTGGAGAGTCATGGGTATGGTTATGGGATCCTAGGACAGGGCGGGGACCTGAGGCCATTGGGAGAGGACGATATTTGTCATCATTCATCTAATGTCCCTATCAGACTGAGATTTGACAGGCAAAGGATTGTGACTGCCTTTTTATTGTTCCATGTCTCGGCTCACTGGACCTTTGATGGGCAAGGGAAGTGAGTTACATCTGACCTCAGAACTGAAGGATAAGGAGTTGGTGAAGAGGGAGATGTGTGTGTGTGTGTGTGTGTGTGTGTATGTAAGTGTAAGGGTGGGGGACAAGGGTCTAGGTGAGTATCAAGTGGGGATTAGGGAAGGCCAGAAGGGGAGGGAATAGCAGGTCCTCCTTGGGAAGTGGCAGGTGAGTTCTAGCAACTCCTATATTCACTCCATGGTGCAGTACTATCCAGCACTTCAAGGGGGAGTAGAGGAAAGCTAAAGAGTGATAATGACAGAGTTCATAATTCCTAAAACAAAGGATAATAAACTGTAACCTCTCTGTAAATCAGTTTGATAATAAAAATTTGAAAAAAAATAACAAAGAACCAGCAAAAACAAACAAACAAAAAAACAAAGGATAATAGAATTAGATTTCGTGTGCATGTTCTAAGTTGCAGGGAATGGATTGGAAAGGACAGAGTAACTTGGCAGCTTGGGCAGCAATGGTGGCAGCAGCATCCAGTTACTGACACTAGAGATGGGGAAGTGAGTAGGGGTATAGAATGGCCAGGATTTGATGATTAACTGTCCTTAGGGAAGGAAGGAGAGGCATTTGAATGATGCACAGTCCTCAGCAAAATGATATTTATCATGGTTGTGATAAATAACTGGGAACAAGGAGCAATAGAAACATAAACTCCCCCATGGACACACTGAGTTCAAGTCACCTACATGGATTCCAGTGGGCAGCTTTATACATAAACCTTCACCGTGGGCAGATGAGTGGTTGTGGAAATAGAGATGGGCACTCATGGGCTCAGCAGATCAGGATTTTGTAACCTGGAAGTCCACAGATGAGATCAGGAATGCCATGAAGTTTTAAAATGATTGTAACACTGCCTTGTTCCATACAGTTAGCTTTGGATCAGTGTGGAAGGGAGGGAGGGAGGGAGGGAGGGAGGGAGGCAGGAGAAGAAAGAAAGGAAAGAGGGAGAGAGGGAGAAAGGACAAAGAAAGAAAGAAAGATTCCCTCAAACAAGCTCTTTTTATTTATTTATTTATTTATTTATTTATTTATTTATTTATTTATTTATTTATTGAACACAAAATTTTTGACAAGGTGTTGTGCAGAAAGGTACAGTTACATAGTAGGGCAGTGTGTACATTTCTTGTGATATCTTACGCCCTGTTTTTCTATCTGTTCTCTAGGTCAGGTAGACATATATACAATATCCAATGTATCAAGAACATATACAGTAGCCACGTGGCCACGCCCAAGAAAGTTCGCCTAGGGCTTTAAATGTAATGTCGATATTAGACCATATGTCGACAGTAGTCTTATATGAACGTACATACATAGCTTTTGAGCTATTGTATTCCCCTGAGAGGTCAATTTTTGACCTTTATATGTTGAGTAATTGTTTGGTTTTAGTTACATACTGTTGGGTCACTGCCCCAATCCTGTGGGGAATACTATTTGACAAGCAGTTTTTGGTTTCACAGACTTGGTCTCTACTGTCTCTCCGTCTCCCTTTGTTAACAGTCATATTACAGGGAGATCATGCCCCTTTGTTTTCTGTGTTCTAGGCTTGTGTTGCACAACATTATTTGTTCCAGTTCTGACCATTTCCCTGTGAATAACAATATTTCACCATTCCTAATCACTATGTAGTAGTCCATTGTGTATAAGTACCATATTTTTTTGATCCATTTGTCTGTGGAGGGGCATCTGGGTTGTTTCCATATTTTGGCAATTGTGAATTGTGCTGTGATAAACATGGAAGTACAAATGTCTTTTTGATATCTTGGGGTTTGCTGTTTAGGGTAGATGCCTAGGAGTGGTATGGCTGGGTCATAGGGTAGGTCTATATTGAGCTTTTTGAGAAACCTCCATACTGTTCTCCAAAGTGGTTGTACTAATTTACACTCCCACCAACAATGGAGAAGGGTTCCTCTTTCCCCACACCCCCTCCAGCATTTGTTGTTGCCTGAGTTCAGAGTATAGGCCATTCTAACTGGGGTGAGGTGGTATCTCAGGGTTGTTTTTATTTGCATTTCCTTTACTACCAGGGATGTTGAGCATTTCCTCATGTGTTTCTTTGCCATTTTTATATCTTCTCTTGGGAAGTCTCTCTTTAGCTCCTTTGCCCATTTCCTAATAGGTTTATTGGACTTGGAGGGGCTTAGTTTTTTGAGTTCTCTGTAGATGACAGATATCAGGCCTTTGTCTGTTGCTGTGCTGGTAAATATCCTTTCCCATATCGTTGGCTGTCTTTCTATTTTGGTGGCTATGTCCTTAGCTGTGCAGAAACTTTTTAATTTGTAGTAGTTCCATTTGTCGAGTCTCTCCCCTATCAGTTGTGCCCCTGGGACTCTATTCAGGAAGTTCTTTCCTGTGCCTATAAGTTCTAGCGTCTTTCCTACTCTATCCTTCAGTAGTTTCAAGGATTCAGGTCTGATATTGAGGTCCTTGATCCATTTTGAGTTGATCTTGGTGCATGGCTTGGGTCTACTTTGAGTTTTCTGCGTTTGGCTGCCCAGTTCTCCCCGCACCAGTAGTTGAAGAGGCTATGTTTATTCCATTGTATGTCTTTAGCTCCTTTGTCGAATATCAGTTGGCTGTAAGAGTGCGGTTTTATTTCTGGATCTTCAATTCTAATCCATTGGTCTTCCGATCTGTTTTTCTACCAATACCATGCTGTTTTCAAACAAGCTCTTTTATTGTTTCTTTTTTTTTAATTCTCATAGTGGGCCTTGAACGCAGGGCTTCATACTCTTTGCTAAATGCAGATAAGTTTGGAAAATATTTTTAGAAATACCACCTCTCCATCTAAGTAAAAGGAATGTGGAAGCAAGCTAGAAAAGGGGTCTCTCTCTCTCTCTCTCTCTCTCTCTGTCATATGTGAAAAGATAATAAATACAGATACAGTTGGCTTCTATATCCATAAATCTTAAATCTTTGGATTAAACCAATTGTGTATTAAAAATAGTGTTGGGCCTGTGACATTACATCTGTGTTGAACATGAACACGCCCTTTTTTTGTCATTATTCCCTAAGCAATCCACTTGAAATTTACATTGCATGAAGTATTATTAATAACCCAGAGATGATTTAAAGTATAGGGAGCATAGGCATGCTCTCCTTTAGGGCCTGATCATCCTTGTACTTGGTATCTGAAGGGTTTGGAATTATTTCCCTTTGGACACCAGGGGCCGACTGTACTTTAGCCTTAGTGAATCATGTGGTCTGTGTTGAAGCTCCCCAGCCTGATAATTGCTAGCATTACATGAGACATAAATGAATGAGCATAGTTGTGTTCCAATAAAACTTTATTTATAAAAATGGCTAATGGGCTTGATTTGGCCTAACAGCCATAGTTTGCTGACCCCTGAGATAAACAATCAATTTACAATAATTACCACATGTGTCCATTTTATAGGCAAGGCAATAAAAAATAGGAGTTTCAATTATTTGGTAGTGAAAACATATCCTGATTATTTTGGTTTCCTAGTTCATGTTCTTTGCGGCAAAGCACAATACCTGGGCTTCTCCCTCCTAAGGCTTGTGACCTGAATGAGGAACTCATATGAGTGCCTCATCCTTAAAGATGATAGTAAATGCAGCAAGAATTGTGCACAATGCTTTTGAGAATAAGGCATGAAATTTTGACAGGAGAAATCAGAGTAAGTTTCCTTGTGGAAATAGTTGGAGTTAGCTGTTGAAGGAAGGTATAACTTTTAAGGTGTAGAAATGGAAATCAAAAGATCCATTTAGATGAAGTGAGAACCTCCAGGCAAGTTTAGAAAAGCATCTGGGAATCGAACTTCATCTGAACTTCGTGACCTTCTAGGGTGTTAGTGGAGATAAAAATGGATTAGGAAGAATCTTAGGATTAAAAATCTGGACAGACAGTTTGGGGGCAGGTTTGTCACACACACACACACACACACACACACACACACACACACACACACACACACTGCATTCCAGGAATGATTATCTGGTATTGCTGTGCAGAATGTTTTGAGTCAGGAAATAATGGTCAAGGAGAATTCACTCAGCGAGTTATTGCAGTATCTTTGCATGATGAACGAAGCGGAGGAAGCAGGCTGTATGAAAGATGTGATAAGCCATTCACAGGACTTGGAAACATGTAAGTGTGGGTGGAAAAGAAGTATGGCTTTGATAGGAAGAGATGGGATGAATAACAATACTTGGAAAGCTAGGAGTGGGACAGGTGGTGAGGTTCTATCTTGGATCAGAAGTGATGAGGAGAAATGTAAATATTGAAAAGGCATTTGAAAATGTGGGTGTGGATGGAGTTGGTTGAAAGCCATCATTTATAGGTGCTTGAGCCAAAGAAGAGCTCAAAAGTCTGAGGATGTATAGATAGCTAAGGTTTCCCAGAGGAAGATCCAAGAGATGTAGATTATCAAGGACCAGGAGAGGGACAAGACAGCAAAGTGGAATGTGTGCTTTTGTGGGGGATGGTGAAGTACCAGGATGGAATATTATAGTAGATGCATCAAGGGGTGGAGCTATTTCTAGGTAATTGGATGGCCAGGAAAATTACATGCTATTGGAGGGTAAGGACTACAGTCATTAGTTTCTATGAGGGGTTTCTTTAAATTACTTTTAATATCTACTAATATAAATAGAAGTGAAAAGCCTGTACATTATGGATATAATATTTTGGGGATTGTTTTTGATCTTTGACTCTAGATGCAGAATGTAGATAGTAGTGGAACAAAGAGAGAGCCGACTACTTCCCAGAAAGGCCTCTGCATGTGGCAATCACAGGGCCCCCAGGTTGATCCTTATTGCTGATTAGTGTGTGGACCTCCAAAGAGTTTGATATTGAAGCCTAAGACGGCCAAGAAGGGTCAGTTGAAATTTGTGTTGTTTTAAAGTTGATTAACTTTTCAGAGCCTAAGTAGCACAGATCACCTGGATCTAGTACATCTTGATTTCTCCCCCAAAGCTTTCCTAAAGAACACTCAGGTTGCAATGTGTTATGGTGAGATAATAGAGAAGCCACACTTTGAGGGGTCGAATCTTGGAGTATTTACTAAAAGGCCGGCCACTGCATGGTGGACTCCTGTCTCAAAGACTTGTAGCCAGCAAATACACTTAACACAGGAAATAGGCCCAAGAGGAAAGAAATAACAAAAACAATACCAACAAACCAATTCAGCTCCAGTGGAGAGCCGAAGTGGGAGGCCATGGTGACCGGAAATGAGCCAGGAGACAGGACAGGAACATGGAGACACGTGGCTGATCTTGGCCTTCATAGGGTCAGGTCAGGGGACAGAGTCACAGGAAAACTCCCAGCCCCACATACTGGACTGACAGGTTCAGTAACCTATCAGCCAAGTGCCCGCCCCTGTCTCCAGGGATTCAGGTATGCCCACCACCTTGGGTGGGAGTCGGGGGTGTGTTCACCTTCCCCCATATGAAGATAAGATACCATTCCTTATGTGGACATCAGGTATAAGCTCAAGTACCAGCAAAACTTTTCTGTCTAGGGAAGACAGGCCTCAACCTTCCATATTGAGGATACTTAGAGGCTACTCTGGCTGGTGAGTCTAGCCATTTAGGAAGTTAATCAAGGCAGAATCAGCATTCTCCATGAAATGCCATCCTAAAGCTACTGCATCTGCATTTCTCTGTGGCAAAGCCCTCCTAGCTGACCTTGAGCTAGACATCAGCATTCCATGAATGGTCTCTCTCACTTCTAGGCTTTACAACCCTGGGTGGAGAATTCCCTCCAACCAGGAAGAGGCACCAGAGTGGCTGTAAGAAGTTATTTAGACTCAGCCTCCTTACTTCACCAAGAGGAACATCCCTTCATTCTCTCTGGATTTTAGGATTCTTTGTTTGTTTGTTTCTCTGTGTATGTGGCCAGCTGTTTGCATCTGAATTGATTCTATTTTTGGCTCTACTGGGGGCCTCCTCTGGCAGGTCAGGTGCCAGCAGGCACAGTTGTTAAGTAACTGCTTCTAGTCATCACAATCCTGCTAAATTTGGAACATATATGAGTCTCAATTGAACCTCTATTGTGTGGAGAAAAAAAGTACCTGATTCTGAAATTTCAAAAGTCACTCACTTGTAGGACTAGGAAGACTGTGTGTTGATTATTGACCCCTCTCATAGAATTCTTTAAAAATTCGTCCAATTGTTGTGCATTGCTGTGAAAACTTAATTCTCTCCTGAGCCTTTTCTAGAACACAAAACAAAAGCAAAGCGTGACTAACCTCCATACGGAAGTAAATGTTTTACATGGTTACTTTCTAAGATATAAATAAATCCAAGCAGCAACATACACATCCCAACACCATAAACACAATAGTACAAGCCATCAAAACCACAAGCCTAACACTAGTGTTTCAGGTGGAAAAGGGTTTACCAATCTATGCTAAAGACTTATTGTAACTAGTATTTTTTTCACACCTTGATTTGTGGCTTCACTGGTATCAAGGTTTTGGTCTCCAATGAATTTTCAAATAATTACAAAAAGTATCTTGAATGATTTTTTTCCCCCTAATGGAAATCTCTCCCTCACCCTCATGGTTAAATGGTTATATTGTACCTTAATGACCCTAAGGCAGATTCTCTGGAGCTCTTTGGAGATTCGATGTGTTGCTTGTACAGATAGTACCAAAAATCTAACTAGTAAAAAAAAGACTTCTTCAGGTGTGTTAGAGCTTTGGTCTTGACTCCTTCAGGTGTGTCAGAGCTTCAGTCTTTGAAATGTTTCCATGTATAGTAATCTCCTTTGATCTTACAATAGGCTGTAGGTAACGCAGAATTTAATAAATCCTTGTTGCAGATAAACAGACATTATTTAGACAGGCCTATGAATTGGGCTTGGATCACTCAGGGTTGAAGGTCAGACTTTTCAGCTCCAAGTGTATTAGCTTTTCAATTCGTCTTTGGGTGCCATTTTTTACATTAGTGTTGTTGTTGCTGTTGTTTTGCTTTTCGTTTTATTTTATTGTTTTCATTCTTAAGCCCTGCAATGTACAGGCCTTGTATAACACTATGCTGGTTTTTTGAAGTGCATTGATTGTGGAGGGCCCAGAAGTAGAAACCACAGACCTTAAGTGACAGTTGCCCTTATCCGAGGTTTGACCTTTATTGAATGGAGGTCTCTTGTTAGAAGGGATATGTGGAGTTAAAAGGCCTGCCAACTTTTCAGGAAAAAAAAAAAGGAAACTCCTGGGGTCCCCACATGGAGAATGATAACAGTGACTTGTGGGAAAGAAGTGCTTGCCAATCCTGTGACTGTGTGAGTCTGGGGAGGTGATTTTGCTTGGGGTCCTGTGGGCAAGGCTGCCTTGGATGCAAGCTGCTTGCCCTCCATGCCTGTAGGTTTTGCATATGAGAAGTCAACCAACTTCTGATGAAGTCGCATCTGTATTATAGATGGACAGGCTTTCTTCCTTGTGTTCCTTCCTTCCAAACAATGTAGTATCAGAACTGTATTCATTGCTTTGGCATTATATCGAATCTTACACATAATGAGATATTTAATATATTTGGAGCTCCTTCTGTGCAAATGCTATGCCATTTTGGTCTTTGGTAGGGGGTCCTGGTCCCCCATTCCTTCCATCCATTGATACTAAGCGATGGCTGTGATTGTCTTTATAAACAACTTTGTTAGCTCTTTTTTTAGAGAAATTAGTCTGTTACACAGTCATGGTGGCTTTCCGCACTTGTAAGCATGTACTTTAGTTAAACTGAGCCCTTATATTCCTGCAAAATGGAACTTCATGACATTGCCAATATCTGAGTGCTCAAGTAGTCTTTAAATATTTTTCACCCTGGAAGCTGGGACAACAAATAGCTTATTCCTTGCCCTGTACCACTCAGCATATAAATCCTGAGTTCCTGCTGACCAAAGATAACGTAAAGTACAAATCAATAAGCCTTTTGTTTCTGTAATTTGGGAGAATGAGATGATGGGTGAAGGAGAATTCCTTGATGAGGATTCAAAAGAACACTCTCATTATCCCGTGGATTAAGAGAGCTACACTACAGTTTGACTCATTTGCTGAGCACTGGGTCATTATACTGCACTTACAGGCTTTGTCAGACTGCTTTCTTCAGATAATAATTCACACACGAGACACAATATAAAGTGTATGATTTTTTTGGGGGGGACACATTATGGATTTTTTGTGTATTATTTTTTAAAATGAATGCAATATATTAAAAAGTACCATCCTGATCATTTTTAATGTACAGTGGCATTAATTACACTTTCAAGTTTTCGCAATCTCTATCACTTTCTATTTCTAAAACAATTAATCGTCCCACACTGAAACTCTGTCCATTAAACCACAGCTGAATGGCGGTTTCCATGTACTTTGCTTAATTACCTTCAGGTGAATGTCAGAGCTTTGAGGGAGATTTCATCTTCTCTTCTAGGAGAGATGTCTTCTTTCAGGAGAAATTGACATGGTACCGAACATATAGCAGGTACCCTTAAGAACAGCCTCTGAGAATATTATTAGGGATGTGGGGCCATGAATGGGGACTCTTAAGATCCACATTTGTGGGAGAAGGGGAGGGGGCAGGACTGAGGAGAAGAAGGAGATCTGCTGGGTTGCTGTCATAAAGTTTCATCCTACTTGGTAGAACTATGAGCCTGAGATTCTGATTCAAAGTGCTGTGGTTTGAATGTTCCCTTCCAAAACTCATGTTGAGATTTAATTATGGTATGAATAGGTAGGTAGTATCTTTTGTGGTATGTATGGTTTGATTTCACCTTCTTGGGAGTGGGTTGGTTCTGGGAGCTCCTGATGAAGGTGCACCTCTCCTTCTCTCTGAATCATACACAGTGACCCTTCTGCCTTGTTGTGCAGATGCTGGGGCAAAAATTCTGTCTATGGACAGGTCATTAAATGTTGCTGCTCATTAGCACTGCCTTTTCACCTTCAAACATACTGTGGCTGACATCATTGGCACAGAGTAGGAAATGGGTGCTGGAAATTTCCAAGGTTCTACTGGGCAACACAGATTGAGAATAACAGCTCTCAGTCTTGAAGGGGCATCAGCAGAGTGGTCTGCCAAACCTACCATCTTCTCTAATCATCTTAGGTGTTGAATGGTTCTCCTCTTTACCAAATTAAAGACAATTATTCATCACCACAGTGGGAAATGCCCATATCTCAGATTCAGGCTTGAACACAGCTCATTCATCCACTGATGAAGTTCGTATCTATGTTCTTCTAAGCCTTTTCGATGGGTAATGAATGGACAATGCATTTGGGGAAGGGGGGAAGGGGAGCATGTAACAAATCAGTAGGAAAATAGAGAGCATCTCCAAAAGATAAGTAATTCATAATGAAGGAATTCAATCTTTAAACATTTGAAAATATATTATCAAATGAGGACTCTATTTGCTTAGTATACTGGCAATAGAGCTCAGTAATGATATTTTTGTACTCAGAAGAGATTTTAATACTCTGAGGAGAGGAAAGACTGGTATGGTAGAGTATGTGGCGAGATGCATAAGGATTCTTGAAAAACCCTTGCATTCACTCTTGTTTGTTTTTCACTGACGATGGGTAGGTACTCTTCCATTTGAGCCATGCCTCCACTTTGACTTTTTGGATTTGTCTTCCTGAGCTGCCATTAAATCGTAAACCTCAGATCCCAGTCTCCTGAGTAGTTAGGATTATAGGCATGAGCTGTCAGTGTCAGGTTTTAATATCTTCTTCATCAGTCTTCTTTTTGATAAGTACTGAGTAGAGATGGAACATAGGTTTATGCTAGGCAAGTGCTATGCCCTCTGACACACTAAATATAACATTGATGCTGAGGAAACCATAGACAAGTATGGAAACCTAATGCAGATGGTGTAATCACTGAGTCTTGCTGACAACAGTACATATGAGGAGTTGCATCAGTGTTTATGAACAGGGTATGGGCTAATTAGGTTCTGTTATGTACCTAAGTGCTTTAAACTCTGAGAAATACATAAAATCAGATTTGCATTTTAAATGCCTGGAAGTAAAACAGCACATGGTAATAGTAGTAAGCAATGTTAATTCTCCTAAAAGAATTCTAGATAATTCTAGATACATTATATCTGTAACCTACACATTTTCATAATATACAGATTAAAACACACCCACATGTTCATTCAATTTGTGAATTTCACACGCACACCTACACACACACATACACACATATACACACATACACATAGCATAGAGCTTGCATAGTGCCATGTGCCAGTGGTAGATGCCTGTAATCCCAGCTACTCAAGAGGCTGAGACCTGAGGATTTCAATTGTAGGTTGGCTGGGAAAGGAGAGTCCATGAGACTCTCATCTCCAATTAACCAAAAAGCCAGACAGCACTTAGGCTCTGATTCAAGCCCCAGTTCATGCATACACACACACACACGTGTGCGTGCATACACACACACACAGAATGCATACAGGCAGTTCTAGAATTATATACTTCCAAAATTACACACACACACTTCTTTCTTCACCCTTTCCCTCCCTCCACCTATTCATCTAGCAGTCTAGAAAAAGGAAAGAACTATAAGCAATTCGTGGTCATTCCCGGAATTTGGGAGTGATGGGTGATTTTGATTTTTTTAAGTACTTATACTTTACAAAGCTTTATACTGAGATTGTATCACCCTTACAATGACAAGGAAGTAATGGTTTCTAATATATCAGTGTTCTTGCCTGACCTAGTTTCCTTCCAGTCTTGCATTCATCTCCTAGGAAGGACCTTCTGGGTTGTATACCTCCCTCCATATTTGTCTTCCTTCCTTCTTATTAAAATAATCACACGTGTGCTTTACCAGGTTAGGGGCAATCATTCTACTCATGCATTTGTGACACACTGTCCACATTTACTCACTTTATACGCTAATTCTTTTCCTATGTCCAACCTTTCAATAAGACATTTCCAGGCATTGCATGTCAATAATGTATCCCCCAAAATATTGATACTGCATTAAGTCATTCCATATTCACCCTTGGGAAAAGTCTTGGGGCTGTAAGACTTTCCAGACACATGGGATATTCATAACGAGCCATGCTGGCTACCACTTCAGCAGGCAGATGTTCTTCAGGTGAAAAAGCTCACAACCCTTAGGCTCTCCATCCTGCTCTTGCTTAGGCTACACTGGCATGCCCAGCTTATATACTTATTGTGGATCTCATTACATTTTCTTGTAAGTGGTTGGCAGTGACCGTCATTTTTAGATCACTGATAGGAAATGTGGTCATATCTACCGAACCCATCTCCACCAGATATGGTCTTCGCCTCTTTGCATTCATGCCCTCCATAAATAGATGAAGCTAGAAGTGACCACATGTCATTTCCAAGACTAAATTACAAAAGATGGCAGTTTTCATCTTGGATACCTCCTCTTGGAAAGCGTGTAGTGAAGAAATTCAAGCCATGTACTGGGAGAAGCGCCATCTTGCCATTGCTAATGAAACACAGAAGCTGGCCTGGCAGCCTCATGCATGGGACTGGCGGTAGACATGCCCCTCTAAGTCTTCAGATCTTGTCATCCCAGTTTGATTGAGAGCCCATAAGACCCCAGCCAGAAGTGTCCATATAATTGCCTTCTAATTCCTGACCCTCAGGAGCCATGTGAGACAATAAATGTACTACAAGTGGAGGGCCAGTGTACTAGAAATGAAAAGGTGAAATTGGCTTTGAACACAGCATGGACAGTGAGCACTGAGGAATGTGTAGGTAAAAGCTCAGCATGCTTTGAATTGGGTCTATTGAGGCTTGTACACTGAGGATGCTGACTGTGAAGCCTAAAGGAAAATGAGAAAGCTCCTCTTGGAAACTTGGGAAAAGAATCCTTGCTATGTAGTGGCTATATTCAGACACATATCTCACGTATGTATTTCCACTTTCATAGAAAAAATTTTAAAATGTACCTGATGAACGGGGTAATGTGGTTAGGATTTCTGACCACGGTGTTGAAAATAATTTCCAATTGCTTTTTTCTAACTACTAAATAACAAGGAGGTAAAGCCAGGGGTGGTGCTGTGCCTGTAATCCCAGCATTGCAGAGGTGAGCAGGAAGATAGAGATCTAAAGGCCTCCTAGACTATATGGCAGGCTCAAGGACAGCCTTGTCCTGGATCCTTACTTACAATCGTGGAACCAGTGATAAGACAGAAAATGTGGTACATATATACACACAGTAGAATTCTCCACATATGTCAGAATGAATGATATTGTACCATTCATAAGGAAATAGACAGACTTAGAAAAAAGTATATCAAGTGAAATAATCCAAACCCAGAGAAACACAGGTTGCCTAGTTTCCCTCATTTGTGGTTGCTAGAATGTACCTATAAATTTACAAGTAAACACACTGGATGGTTAAAAAAAGAAATAAATACTCTGGGATATGATAAATTATACAGATCTCTAGACATTCACACCGTGAGACCAAAGGAGGGTGTTCTTAGGACAGGAACACAAAGGTGCAATACCTAGGTACATATGATCATATGAAATAATATTTATCGAAATGAATTCCAGGAAATAGAAACAAGAAGTCTTTCTTTGTTGTTCTTTTTTGTTTTATTTTCCTTTTGTCTTTATTTTTCTGTCTTTGGGAGGGTACAGGGAAGCACAGAAATGGTGGGACAAAGGAGGAACAAATGCAGCAGTGGTTCTCACTAGGCACTGTGTTGAAAACGAAGTACACAACTTGTGAGAGGGGCTGGGGTGGGAAAACTGGGAGAGCGTGAGGGAAGGGGTTACACTGTCCAATGAGAAATATAGTCATAACCTGATCCATGTAATTGTAACCCCTCTGTACATTACTTTTATAATAATAATAATAATAATAATAATAATAATAATAATAGACAGAGTACCAACTGAAAACCGAGAGAGAGTTTTATTCTTGGCCAAGAGTAGAAGTGAGAGATAAACTTACAAATTAGTTTTGCCACACTTCAGAATCAAGAGGTTCCAGACACAGTAACAGAACTGAGGAGTCAGGTTAGGTATAACATTTCCAAAAGTCATGTTGCCTTACTCATTTTATGGTTCTTTCTAGGCATCACCATGGCGATTGTGAATTGTCTTGGTACTTGAGGGTGTATCATTTAACATTCGATAGGGTTATAATGAAGTCAAAGATCCAACCTGTTCCAGGTAGTCCACCTGAAGAGAGGCTTCTGGTCTACAGGCATTCCATCCTGAAAGACAAACAAGGTTAGGGTGGGGTGGGAATGCAGCTAGGTCACCTAGGCAGTACCCAGGACAACACCAAGCCCTAACTTAGAGGTTGAAGCTCTGAAATTGTTGCTGATGGTGTAATGGAATGGGACTTTGGAACTGGTGTGTATTGTGTGTAGAATGAGGTTCTTTTGGTGCACGAGAGTGAACTATGTAGTAGGCAATGATCCCCGGCCAGTGATCCCCGATGCCTGGTGATCACAGAGTGGCAAATACCTTCCCTCGCCCCCACTCTACCAAGGTTGGTCTGTGTGCAGTAGCATATGGTAGAAAGCATGGCATGCCACTGTGGGGATTAGCTTATTAAAGTCTGCAGCTTCCATTTTGCGCATGCTCTTCCTTGGATCACTCACTGTGGGGAAAGCCAGCTGTCATATGTTAAGGACACTCAGGCAGCCTTGTAAAGGCCCAGATGGTGAAAAACTTCCAGCCAATGGCCATGCAAGTGAGATTTCTTGTATGTGTGCCATCCAATCCAAATCCAGGCTTTATATGGCACAGGGTGGACCCAAAGCTGGTCTGGACCCAATACCTGAGAAGCCTAAGATACTATATAGCAAAGAACTGCCACTGGAGCTGCAGACTGCTATCCTTAGAAAGGCCTGCTTTGTAAGATGGGTTCTTGGCTGTCCTCTGGAAATTTGGGGTTAAGGGGAGAGGTCCTATTTTTCCCTAACAAATAAGAGTAGCTCAGTGTGTATAAACAGTAAACCAAGTTATTGATGCTCTGGGTGTCTGGAGTTGAATATGTTTCAGGCACAGGGTGTATGTATGAGCATCCCCCAGCCTCTCTTCAGGGCATCAAGTTTGTAGAGAGGTCTCTGGGAGATGACATGTCCCTCAGGTTGTCAGAGTGCGATTCTGGGGGCACTGAGCCTAGGATGTGTGATTTCAAGGAGGAAGGAGCCTGCAGTCCGGTACTCTGTTCCCTATCCAGCAAAGCAAAAGCTGCTGATTTCACTTTGTACCATTTGTTGTAATACATCATGGCTATGAGAACTACTCTTGGAGTCTGAGAATCTTCCTGGCCATCCACAGACCTGAGTGGTTTAGTGCAGCCTTTGCCTACAGAGAATCCCTGAACTACATCACTGATATTCTCCCAGATAACTGATCCTCAGGAATCAGCCAGTGATAAATATTCGTTATTTTCTCACTGCATTTTTTTTTTTTTGCCAGTCCTGGGCCTTGGACTCAGGGCCTGAGCACTGTCCCTGGCTTCTTTTTGCTCAAGGCTAGCACTCTGCCACTTGAGCCACAGCACCACTTCTGGCCGTTTTCTGTATATGTGGTGCTGGGAAATGGAACCCAGGGCCTCATTTATAAGAGGCAAAGCACTCTTGCCACTAGGCCATATCCCCAACCCCTTCTCACTGCATTTTAGGATTGGTTATTATGCAGCAAAAGATAACCACTCTAAACAAAGGAATTCTTCCCTTCTTCTTAGCATGTGGCTATGTTTTGGGAAGGATTTGAGTGGGTCTCCTGAAGATTCATTTGCTGGAAGCTGGGGCCCACAGGATGATGTGTTGTGAATGTAGAACCTTTAAGAGGGGGAGCCAATGAGAAGGTAATTGCACTGGTGGGTTCTCAGGATAGCTGGTTGTTATAAATCAAGGACATTTGTTATATGATGTGTGGACTGACCTTCCTGTTTCCTTTCTCCTCTGTCAAGTTGTGAAGTGGCCACTGGGCCTTTGTCAAGAGCGGGAACCATGCTGTTTGGGGTTGTGAGCCAAATGAACCTTTTTCTATTTTTATGCAGCCTCGAGTATTTTCTTATAGCAACACCAAGTGAGCAATGTCATTTATTGAATGGGTTGAGAGTATTTTCTTGCCTGTGAAGAATTTTGTAGTCTTTTTGGTTCCTCCTGTTCCTTGGCTGAAGAAATCTATATCTTCGCTTGGTGTTGTGAAGAGGGCTTGCCATCCTTTTCTTTCTTTTGGTCTGGAAGAACCAGTCCCAGAAGCAGCAACCTGCCCCAAAGCTACCATTTCCACTACATTCTTAACTGAATGAGATCCATGGTTGTAAGGATCAGGGTATGTCTGTGCCTCTTATCTGTCACTTTTTTCTCAGTTCTGCTGATTTTTTCCCCTCCTCTCTTCCACTGGTGGTGATACCTACTCATGTCATTGAGATACAGACTTCTTCCTGATGAAAAATTGATTACCAAGTGTTTCAGGGCCTTATAAGATATTTATATTTCCTCATTGACTCCCGCTGCTTAGTTTATCATGTGAGCACCTTGAGGAAAGTTCAGACAAACAAACTTTCTTCTTTACATTGCACCCTACATTCCACACTTCTGCAAATTATCTTATATACAAAGATAGGGACCTTTCAGGTCAAGATGACTTTATTGTGACTTGACATATTATTGTTGTTGTTAGTTGCAGCACTGGGTTTGAAACCAGGGCCTTGTGTTTAAAAGTTGGTACTTTACCATCTGAGCTATTCTCCCATACCTTTTTGCTTCAGTTCCTTTTTTTGTCCTGTTGATACTGGGGTTTAGATCAGGACCTAGCACTCATGATCAGCTTTGTCACTCATAGCTGATGCTCTACCACTTGAGATAACCATCCTGACATAAGGAAAAGGTTTGCTTTGAATCACAGTTTCAGGAGGTCCAGTCTATAGTTGCTTGGCCTTGTTGCTTTGGGCCTGTGGCAGCACAGAACCTCATGGTCAGAGTGCATTATGGAGGGCTGTTTACTTCATGGCAGTTGGGGAACCAAAGGAAGAAAGAAGAGGGGCCAGGGTCATGAAATCCCCTGCATAGGCCTGCCACCAATTACCTAACTTCCTTCCCATAGGCCTCACCTCTTAAAGCTTCTACCCTTTTCACTGGGTAGAACAAGTTTTTGTAGTGAGGAAGAGTTCTCACTGGAACTTTACTGTTCCTCAACCCTTTACTAGCTGGTTTGTTGAGAAGAGTAAATGAGTTAAGAAGCTGAAAGCACTCAGTAATCCATAGGGTCATGTAAGCAAACATTGCAATAGCCATCACTCTGAAGCCATTTTCCCTGTCCAGTAAACTTGTTAATCATTACATCACACATGTAAGATAACATGCACATTATATACTGTTTTTATCAGTCCTTGCATCAGCGAACCACAAACACAGTAATCTCAGTACATGGTCATTCCTGCAGAGAATATGTAATCTTACAGATTTCAAAGGCAAAAAAGACTAATTCTGTACAAAGAATTATGTTATCAACAATGAAGAAATGACAGTCTATTAGAATCTCATCTTTCATATATAAATATATATACATACACATATATATGAATACATACATATATGAATACACACACACACACACACACACACACACACAATGTACATAAGGCTTGATGCAGGCCCTGATGTGCTGTTTCAGCTATTTCCTGGTCCAACTCTTCACCACAGTAGGTACTCAATAAATAATCACCAATAAATGTTCATGAGCACACATGGCTATGCTCTGTGGAATACACTGCGTTGTATGTTGTAAGTAGAATGATGGCTTTGTTTGCTGGACTCACAAGGAGCAATAGAATTTTGGGTTGCAAGATGGCTGCAGCCTTTCAGGCTCCTCTCCCGATTTATGGCTTCTGAGGGTGAGCAGATTCTGGAGCGAGGCTGAGGCTGTGCTCAACCAGAGTCCACACCGTGACATCAGGGTCTTTAATTCCTTCCTTCGTCCCTGGTGTATATTCTGTCCTGATTATAGCTGCTGGATCTCATCTCACTGTGAAAAATGTTTCCTCTCTGCTGACTCATGGGGCTCAGTGTTTGATTAACAAGTTTCCCATTTTCTGTGAGAAATACCTAGGTAAGTCCCCCTTGGTTGAGGCGAGGATCTACAATAATTCACAACCACCCTATGGGGCCTTTCATGAGTGACATACTATTTGTAAGGATGTGTCATTTAGAATACAGGTGGCCGCATCCATTCCCAGGCTTCTCAGCACAGTGTGTGGGCTCTGATAAAAGATAACATGACTGTCATGACAGGAGAAACTCTTGGCACTGACGAACCACTATAAAATCAGAATTGGAAGAAATAGATTTGTTCTTTTCAAAGTAGTGACCTTGAAGTGGATGATATTCTTTGACTCTTCTACTGATAGGGCTATGACCCAAAATGTTTCTGGGATCCAAGTTTTTGAGTTGCCCTCAGAGTCTGAAGCACAGTTCTGTGAAGGTTTTTGTTGTTGTTTTTGTTGTTTTGTTTTGTTTTGTTTTGCCAGTTCTGGGCCTTGGAATCAGGGCCTGAGCACTGTCCCTGGCTTCTTTTTGCTCAAGGCTAGCTCTCTACCACTTGAGCCACAGCACCACTTCTGTCCATTTTCTATATATGTGGTGCTGAGGAATCAAACCCAGGGCTTCATGTATGTAAGGCAACCGCTCTTGCCACTAAGCCATATTCCCAGCCCCCTGTGAAGGTTCTTGAGTCTGACAAAGGTAGTGTTTGTAGAAGGCTTGGGTCTGAGGAAGGAATGAAGAAGGACTCATACCTTTCCAGCCCTGGGGTAAGCCAACAGGGCTTGGCTTGGTCCCAGGGCTGCATCCTTCTAGAAGACTTCATTGAGTTATGAGAATTGTGCATTTTTCTTCCAAGCATGATCTCTTTTTAAAAGAATGGGGTTGATGAGGGCATCTTACAGAACATGGTCCTATAATGACTGCCAGGCCTCTGTCCAGCACCAACATGAAGCAAGTGCTGGTATTCCTTTATCTATACATTTGTGTTTCTCATCTTCCTGTTTTTTTTCTTTAGAAGAAAGCATTTTAGATACTACTAAAGCTCTACTCCACTTCCATGCTCATCTCTGTATTTATACCTTAGCCTTATGAAGTTTTTGAACAATCGGTATGAGTTGTATTATCTTGTATCCTATGCCTCCTTCCTAAGCTGTTGTATGCTTCTTTCCTATCCTTGTCATTTTGCTTTCATTGTTCTATAATATTCCACTGTAAGAATAAGTCTGTTTATTCACCTCTTTACCTAAGAGGTTATGATGATTACTTCTTCCCCCCTGCTATAACAGAGAGTGGTGCAGTAAAGGTGTGTGTGGATGGGTGTCTGGCAGCCCCTTGTACCTCAAGGAGAAATTGCTGTGTTCTAACAATATGCGCGTCTTCCATTCAGTGGGTGTTTCCAAGCTACTCTCCAAAGCTTTGTCACTATGTTGCCACCAGCAATTACTGCGTCTCCACAGTCTCTTGGTGTAGCCAGTTTTTCATTGGGTTAATCTGACTGCTCTGGAAGTGCACCTCCTCACCTTCATTAGTTCTTCTCGCTCACTAGTGTGGTGTCGCATCTCTTCATACTCACTGGCTGCCGAAAGCCTGTCCATGTCTACCTCTTTTTTATGCTCATCAAACTTTTAATAACAATGTACAAGAATCATCTATAATATGCACATTATCATTACATTATACTAGGCATTTTAATTTGTTGTCAGTATCTTGCCACTGTCTGGGGGTACATTGCTAGTGGGCTGTGGTGTTGCTTGTGGAGAGGCAATGCTAATTCTCATAGATTCATATTCACCCTCTCAATGGTGTAGACTTTGGGGTATGTAGTGTGGAAATTGGGCTTCACCTCAATGTCATAAAATATGGTCACCTGCCTGGCTCCCATGTCTCAGCGCCTGGAATCCTAGCTACTCAGAAGGCTGAGATCTGAGGATTCCATTTTGAACCCAGCCCAGGTAGGAAAGTCTGTGAGAGTCCTATCTCCACTTAACCAGCAAAAAGCCAGAAGGGGAGTTATGGCTCAAATGTTAGAGTGCTAGCCTTAAGTCAAATAGCTCAAGGATAATGCTTATGCCTTGAGTTCAAGCCCCAAGACTAGTACATGTGTGTGCATACACAAATACACACATACAAGTTACCTATACATTCTTTTAAAAGTTTTGAATTCTAAGCTGGGTGCTATTGGCTCCCACCTGTAACCCTAGCTATTCAGGAGGCTGATATCTAAAGATTCCAGATTGAAGCCAGCCTAGGCAGGAAAGTCCATGAGACTCTAATCTTCAATTAACCATCAGAATTATGGAAGTGTTGCTGTGGCTCAAAGTAGTAGAGCACTAGCCTCAAATGCAAAAGCTTAGGGACAGTATCCAGGCCTTGAGTTACAGCCCCACAACTGACAAGAAAATGTTTGAAATGTAAAATGTTTCACAGTTATCTAGGATTGATTTTGTATACAAGTAATGCTGGAACTCTTTTTCAAATAAATTTCCAGTTGCATTATATGTAAAGTCTTTCCTGCACTGCTATATTCCATATGCTCACATGTGTGGATATTCTGTCTCTGCAGACAGAATTTTGCTATGTTCCCAGACTGACCTTCAATTTACCATCCTCCTGCTTCAGCTTCTTGCATGCTGGGATTGCAGACTTGTGCTACCATGGTTGAGTCAGTTTTGTGCTTGTTAATGGTGTGTTTCTGGCTTGGTCTAGTTTTCATCCATTTTAACTACTTTTGGCTTATGTTTTTGGTAGTGGAATTGCAACTTATTTTTCTCCTTCAGATTTGTTGTGGCTATTCCATTCTTGATGAACTTCCAAATGTGTTTCTGGAGCATGGAAGCCCTCTTGGGCATTTATTGGGATCATGGGGATGCTTTTAGGTGCATTCTTTCTTCAAATCTATCAGAAAGATTTCATGTGTTTTTTTCACTACACTTTTCTTGTATAGTTTCTTTAAAGTTATCTTTATTCCTCATGGCTCCTTTTATTGTATCTTTTCTGTTTCTCTTGTTGGTGAAGAGCGACTTCATTTGTCTTTATATATTTTACTCAGCTGTCATTCACTCTTATGGTTTATCTGTACATATTCTTACAAATTATGCACTTGTATCCATATATATGTACATATATATATATATATATATATATATCTGTTACTCTAAAACTGAGAGGCCTTTTTGCTCTTTTTTTTGTTGTTGCTGGTCCTAGGGCTTGAGCTCAGGGCCTGGGCACTGTTCTGGAGCTTTTGTGCTGGGGGCTAGCACTCCATCACTTGTGCTACAGCTCCACTTCTGACTTTTTGTGATTAATGGGAAATAAGAGTCTCATGGACATTATTGCCTGGTCTGGCTTTGAACCTCAGATCTCAGCCTCCTGAGGAGCTAGGATTATAGGCATGTGCCACTGGCACCTGGATTTTTCCTTCTGTTTTATTATTTGTTAGGTCCAAACCAGGACTTGAACTTAGTATCTGATGTGCTTATTGGGTAGCACTCTACCAACTGAGCCATGCCTCCAGTCCTGAGAGGCCTTTTTAAAAGTCCTATGTCTTATTTTTCTTGTCTTCATGTATTAATATAGACTTTTATTATACCCTTTGGGATTTTTTGTTGTCAGTCACAGAACTTGAACTCAGAGCCTGGATGCTGTCCCTGAGCTCTTTTGCTCAAGGTTAGTGCACTACCACCATTTCCTGATTTCTGGTGGTTCATTCAAGATGAGAGTCTTAAGAACCTTCCTGCCCAGGCTGGCTTCGAACCATGATCCTCATAGCTCAGCCTCCTGAGTAGCTAGGATTATAGGCATGAGCCACTAGCATTTGACTGGCCCTTTGTTTTGTTTTATTGAGGCATATCAACTCCCATACTGTCCATAGCTCCTTTTGCATTACAGTGACAGAGTTGTATAGACTTATATAGTAAGCAAAGTTTAAAGGATTTGCCATTAAGCCCTTTACAAAATGTTTCCTTCAACCATCCACATAATGAGATTGAGCAGAGTCACTGTTGGTAACTCTTCTTGGTTTACTCCTGGCATTAAAATGAGTTTATCAAAGTGCATCATCAAGACCAATGCTAACATATTAATTAGGTTAAGAAAATGTCCTTTTAGTCCTAGATTTATAAGACATAGTTTTTGTTTTACTATTTAAAAAATAGGGAATAAGTGTTGGCTCCTAGCAATTTTGGTACCTTAAGGAGATGAGCTTTAGTCTCATTTCAAACATATTTCATTAAATTATCTTCTAAATTGTTCTATCGTTTCCAGTTCTTGGTAGCAGCATCCCGCTGTTCACCAGAGTGCCTTTGTAGTATGAGGTTGTAATGGGTCTGACTTTTCCTGGGGACTTGTCCACAGTGGGGTTTGTGGGAATTCTGCTCCAGCTTTTCCCATGCCCCTCATTGACCTGGGACCCGTTTTTATGTTAATTCATCAAACTTGGCATTTCTGGGCCGTGAAAACAGCCTAAGTTGATAAGCCTCAAATGTTCCAAAGTTAATGGTCCAGAGTTTAAATTGTGTAGGGAAACTGTTTGTTTTCTTTCCTTGAAGACAGACAGACAGACAGCAGACTGATAGGCAGATGACAGACAGGCCCATGACCTGAGCTTCTGGGAGACATTTCTGAACCTCTTTTTCCTGGAGCTGCTGCTTTTTGAGAGGCTTCACTTGGGACAGCAGCCTTTGGCCTTGGGTAGGCTGCATAGGCTTAGCCTCACTTGCCTACCTACTGGGAGATGCTTACTTCTGGTCCTCTATTCATCCTGGCTCCCTCCTTTCCCTTCCCATGGCTCATACTCTAAGGACAGAATTCACAGGCAATTCCATGCTTACTTCTAGTTTTTAGTTGTTCCTGTGCTTCCTGTGCCTGTTAATATCGCCTTTACTTGCAAGTTCAGTTGTGAGTTTAAAAAGATGATATATGGCTAGGTGCTATTGGCTCACATCTGTTATCCTAGCTGCTCAGGAGGCTGAGATCTGAGGATCACAGTTTGAAACTAGCCCAGGCAGGAAAGTTCTTGAGACTCTCATCTCTAATTAGCCACACAAAAACTAGAGGTAGAGCTGTGACTTCAGTGATAGAACGTTAGTCTTAAGCAAAAAAAAAAAAAAAAAATCAGAGACAGTGTCCAGGCCCTGAGTTCAAGCCCCAGGACTAGCACACAAAAAAAGAGATAGGTTCAGGGACTTGTAGCAAGTGTGTGGTTTGTGTCTTCTGAGCTCACTCTCTTGCAGCAAGGAGACGATGTCCTCTAAATGTAGTTTTGATATTCAAAACAGATGCAAACTTATTAGTCTCACCTGGTAATTCTGAAATATGGTAATGGTAATGATTATGCTTCTCTGGGAGAATTTACAATTTTGCATGGTTTTCAATTCAAGAAGAAGCTGAAAGAGGTGTTTAAGGGGCATTCAATGCTTGAAAATAAAATGCAGATACATAGCAGGGTGCCAATGACTCATGCCTAGCATCCTTGCTACTCTGGAAGCTCAGATTTGAGGATCATGATTTGACACCAGCTTGGGCAGGAAAGTCCATGAGACTCTTATCTCCCACTCAACATGGAAAAGCCTGATGTGCAGCTATGGCTCAAGTAATAGAGTGCCGGCTTTGAGCGGAAACAGCTTAGGGACAGCATCCAGTCCCTGAGTTTAAGACCTAGTACAGACACAAAAAAAATACCCACAGGTACACCACTAGCCTTTTCTTCTGAGCAAGTAGAGCTGCAAGGAATTCCTAGGCTGGCAAGGTGTGCGGGATGGGTCTGTCCATCCCCTGTCTATTGCCTGTGTTCAGAATACATGGGCAGGCCTGGGGCTGGCGGAGGCTTGCAAGGAACTGAACTTTCATGTCTTCTCTTGATTTTTTTTTGCTCATACTCTGAAATCAAGGCAACTCTTCCATGAAAATACAGCCAGGGGTCATTATAGTTTTTGATTAGTGCCGGAATGGCTGCCATTTTAATCTCTGTTAATGGTTGAGAGGAGGCTCTATGGGACTTTGCCATGGCTCATGCTTGTTTACAATCTAATCTAGTAGCATCTTAATTTGGATTGAAATACAGCCTTGGGAATTTTGCTCAGTGCTTTTCAGAGTGTTCTGGAATGACACGTTACCTGATGCTACCTGAGGGAGGGTACTTGGGCAGTCACAGCTTCTTGGAGTCCTGATCTACCCATGAGAGCGCCAGAAGTGCCAGACTGTGATTCCACCACAGTCCTGTTTGACTATGGAGCTGTGCACATGACTGCAGAGAGCCTTCTTGGTATACAGTAGGCACATTTGCAGAGGAGCTGATCCAGCTAACCAGTCTATCTGTAGCAGAAATTACAAGCCTGCTAATTAGAGTGATGTTCAGCTTCGAGCTAAGCGCTAGGCACCTGTGGACTTTGACAGAATTTGGACTTCTGAATGGTTTGACAAGAGGAAAGGAAAGGAATAGGCCAAAGAGGCCATCTCAGGGCAATTGCTTACAATCAGAACCGGACGTAGCCCAAGGACCTGCTTCTTCCTTTGCCAGAAAAATGCTCATTCTTCCCCTTTCATGACTGCACCCTTGTTCCAGTATTGACTATTTTCATTTTTCTTTTGTTTTCTGGCCTAGTACTCTGCACAAACCCAGGGCTCCATAGTCTGAGATATGCCCTCCCCAGTTGGCACAGTTTTCTAACCTCTATGACATAGCTGCTCTGTTAATTCTCCTTCCTCTTTCCATGCAGTTCTGGGACTATTCTCCAGTGTTCAATAATCCCTTGCTGTCTAGTGTTCTCTCCCTTTCTCTCTTTTTACTAATTGTAAAGAGATATTCACTAATGTTAATATTTATTGAACATATGTCATCATCATGTGCCAGGCCCATTTAAAGCATTTTAATAACAGTAGCTGATACTTATTAAGCACCCACTGTACGCCAAGTACTGTTTTTGGTACAGGGAATGTGAAGTAGTTGACACAGTGACTGCTTCTCTCCAATCATGTTTTTCTAAGGGACCGGTGGAATCCATCAGTAGACAAACCCCAGGCGGTGGCAAGAAGGGACATGTGGAAGGCTTGTGGAAAGAGGGGCTGCCTGTCTGCTATGTGACTCCTCAGGCCTCCCTATCATTCACTCACAGTTCCACTTTTGTCCAGAGCCCAGCTCAAGTCCTGCACCTGCACTATGACCCTTCTCTCCTTTTTTTTTTCACATTCTTTTGAGATATTGGTGATAACCAGCCATTCCTATCCATTGCCTTTGTGGAAGGGAAATGCATACGTTGTAGGGCACTTCACCATTGCATTCTAGGACCCAAAGTTGGAGCATTTGACACTGACTCCTCACAAGAGCTTAACTCTTTCCACTTAAAGAGAAGGAAACAGACTTTCTGAAGGTTACATCTGGTAAGTGACTGAGCCAGGATTTGAACTCAGGTCCTGTAGAATCCACAAGCTTCTCTTTGCCACTAGCCCAATCCTCTCCAGTATGATCAGGACCCTGCTTTGATCTTTCAATCTTGCTTCTTGTTCCCCGTAGGGAAAAGGCAACTTGTCTTAGAGACATGGGTCATACTTCACGTAGCTTCTGGTTTTGTAAATCTGGGTTTTCTCCTTTGACTACTCTTGCAGGTGTTGTGTAGGTGAACATAGCTATGCCTATGCACACAAGGTAAGCATTTTTTTTACATTCCCTCTCCTTAAGTACTCTTGCTGAATGCCCAAGGTTGGACCAGACCTGAGCACATGAAGCCTCTACTCTTCAGTAGAGGGGTGTCTCGGTGTAGAGGCCAATCCTCACATCGGAGCACAGCCCTGGCCACCCTCTGAGCACCCATGGCTCCTCTAGTCCTTCCTACCATCTTGCCGGCCTCATGAGTTCCCTTAGTGCATGCAGTCCTAGCTGCTGAGAAAACCTACACATCTAAAAATAGACCCAACTTTTTATAAGTGATGGTCTTGAGAGACACGGAACTTATTTCACTAGATCTTTCCAGGGCTCGGAACACATTTTTTTTTTAAGTTTTTATTATATAACTGATGTACAGAGAGGTTACAGTTTCACACGTTAGGCATTGGATACATTTCTTGTACTGTTTGTTATCTTGTCCCTCATATCCCCCTCCCCCCTCCCCTGTCCCCCCCTGAGGTGTTCAGTTCACTTACACCAAACAGTTTTGCAAGTATTGCTTTTGTTGTTGTTTCTCGTATTTTATCCTTTGTCTCTCAATTTTGGTATTCCCTTTGAATTTCCTAATTCTAATACCAGTACACACTGTTTCCCATACACTCAGATAAGATTACAGAGATAGTGTAGATACAATCACAAGAAGGTGATACACGTACATCATCAATAGTAGAAACTACAGATACACATGGGATGTTGAAAGTAGTTTCAACTGTGATATAACAATCATTTTCATAAAATGGAGTTCATTTCACTTAGCATCATCTTATGGGATCATAAGGGTATAGCTATTGGGCTCTTGTGATCCTCTGTTGTGACTTGCCTAAACCTGTGCTAATTTGTCCCAATAAGGGAGACCATAGAGTCCATGTTTCTTTGGGTCTGGCTCACTTCACTTAGTATAATTTTTTCCAAGTCCTTCCATTTCCTTACAAATGGGGCAATGCCATTCTTTCTGATAGAGGCATAAAATTCCATTGTGTATATGTACCACATTTTCCTGATCCATTCGTCTACAGAGGGGCATCTGGGTTGGTTCCAGATTCTCGCTATGACAAATTGTGCTGCAATGAACATTGTTGTGCTGGTGGCTTTACTTTGATTTTGTTTGTAGTTTTTTGGATAAATACCCAAAAGTGGGGTTGCTGGGTCATAGGGGAGTTCTACATTTAGCCTTCTGAGGAATCTCCATACTGCTCGCCAGAGTGGCTGAATCAGTTTACATTCCCACCAACAATGAAGTAGGGTTCCCTTTTGGCCACATCCCCTCCAACAACTGTTATTGTTAGTTTTCTTGATATATGACATTCTTACTGGGGTGAGATGGAATCTCAATGTTGTTTTGATTTGCATTTCCTTTATTGCCAGTGATGTAGAGCAATTTTTCATATGTCTCTTGGCCATTCTCATTTCCTCATCAGAGAAGTCTCTTTGTAGGTCTTTAGCCCACTTGATGAGTGGGCTATTAGTTCTTTGCGGTTTTGTTTTGGAGGAAAGTAATTTTTTTAGTTCTGCATATATTTTAGACATGAGGCCTTTGTCAGTTGAATGGCCGGTAAAGATCTTCTCCCAGTCTGTGGGCTTTCTCTTTATCTTGCAAGCTATGTCCTTTGCCGTGCAGAAGCTCTTCAGTTTGATGCAGTCCCATTTGTCCAACCTTTCTTTGATTTGTAGCCTTTCTGGCCTTGGTACAGGAAGTTCCGTCCTGCGCCAAGGAGCCCAAGTGTTACTCCTACTTCTTCCTTTAGTGTTTTCAGGGTGTCTGTTTTGATTTCGAGGTCTTTAATCCATTTGGAATTGATTTTGGTGCAGGGTGATATATAAGGATCTAGTTTTAGTTTGTTGCATGTGTTGAGCCAGTTTTTCCAGCACAATTTGTTAAAGAGGCTATCTTTCTTCCAAACTATTGTCTTAGCCCCTTTATCAAACATTAAGTAGGCGTAGTTCTGTGGGTTCATTCCTGGGTCTTCAATTCTGTTCCATTGGTCTTCAAACCTGTTCCGGTGCCAATACCAAGCTGTTTTTATTACTATAGCTTTGTAATACAGCTTGAAGTTGGGTATTGTAATTCCTCCAGCACTGTTCTTTCTGCTTAGGATTGTTTTTGCTATTCTAGGTTATTGTTCCATATGAATTTCTGGATTGCTTCCTCTATTTCATCAAAAAATGGTGTTGCGATATTAATGGGTATTGCATTGAATTTGTAGATAGCCTTTGGCAATGTTGCCATTTTGTTTATATTAATCCTCCCAATCCAGGAGCATGGGAGGTTTTTCCATTTCCTTAGTTCTGACTTAATTTCGTTTTTCAAGCTTTTAAAGTTCTCCTCAAAGAGGTCTTTCACTTCTTTGGTTAAGGTTATTCCTAGGTATTTAATGTTTTTGGAGGCTATTGCAAAGGGGGTTGCTTTCCTGATATCAGCCTTGGTCTTCGGGTCGATAGCATACAGAAAGGCCATTGATTTTTGAAGGTTTATTTTATATCCTGCAACTTTGCCAAAGTTTTGTATCAGCTCTAGTAGCTTGGGGGTAGAGTCTATGGGATTCTTTAGGTATAGGATCATGTCATCTGTGAAGAGAGAGAGTTTAACTTCATCTTTACCTACTTGGATCACCTTTATATTTTCTTCTTGCCTGATTGCTCTGGCTAGGAATTCTAGTACTATGTTGAAGAGCAGGGGAGAGAGTGGACATCCCTGCCTTGTTCCTGATTTTAAAGGGAATGGCTTTAGTTTTTCACCATTTAGAGTTATGCTTGCTGTTGGTTTGTCATAAACAGCCTTGATTATATTCAGGAATGTTCCCTGGAATCCCAGTTTTTCCAGGGCTTTTAGCATAAATGGGTGCTGGATTTTATCGAATGCTTTTTCTGCATCCAGAGATAAAATCATGTGGTTCTTTACCTTGCTCCGGTTGATGTGGTGGATTACATTAATTGACTTGCGTATATTAAACCAACTTTGCATCCCTGGGATGAATCCACTTTGATCGTGGTGTATGATTTTTTTGATGACCTGTTGAAGTCAATTGGCCAGAATTTTGTTGAGAATTTTTGCATCTATGTTCATCAGGGAGATTGGTCTGTAGTCCTCTTTCCGTGATGAGTCTCTGCCTGGTTTTGGGATGAGGGTTATACTGGCTTCATAAAATGAGTCTGGTAGTGAAAGTTCTCTTTCAATTTCATTGAAGAGTTTGAGAAATATTGGAGTGAGTTCTGTTTTGAAGGCCTTGTAGAATTCTGCAGTGAATCCGTCTGGACCTGGTCTTTTCTTGGATGGGAGATCATTTATTGCCGTTTCTATTTCAATACTGGATATGGGTCTGTTTAGAAGGTTTAAATCTTCATGGTTGAGTTTGGGGGTATCAATTTTTTCTAGGAAATCATCCATTTCTTCCAAGTTCTCGAATTTGTTTGCATAAAGGTTTGCAAAATAGTCCCTTATTATTTTCTGAATTTCGGTTATTTCTGTAGTGATGTTACCTGTTTTATCTCTTATCTTGTTTATTTGAGTGTGCTGCCTTTGTTTTTTGGTCAGGTTTGCCAGCGGTCTGTCTATCTTGTTGATTTTTTCAAAGAACCAACTCTTTGTTTTGTTGATTCTTTCGATGGTTTTTTTCGTCTCTAATTGATTTAATTCTGATTTGATTTTAATTATTTGCTTCCGTCTATTGACTTGGGGTTTGGCTTGTTGTTCTCTCTCCAGAAAATTAAGGTGCTTCCTTAAATTATTGAGTTGCTGTTTCTCCAGTTTGTTGATGTATGCACTAAGAGATATAAATTTTCCTCTGAGTACTGCCTTTTCTGTGTCCCAAAGGAGCTGGTACTTTGTGTCCTCAACTTGGTTGAATTCCATAAACATTTGAATTTCCGTTTTAATTTCTTCAATGACCCTCTGATGGTTCAGCAGTGTGTTGTTTAGTCTTCATGAATTGTAGCAATTTCTGTGGTGGCTGGTTGAGTTGAGCTCTAATTTTATTCCGTTGTGGTCTGAGAGAATGCAGGGAATGGTTTTGATACTTCTGAATTTGTACAGATTTTCTTTGTGCCCTAAGATGTGATCTATTTTGGAGAATGTTCCATGTGCTGCCGAAAAGAATGTGTATTCTGTCCTTGCTGGGTGGAACATTCTGTAGATGTCGATTAAGTCTAGTTGGTCTATGCAATTGTTTAGTCCTGTGGTTTCTTTGTTCAGTTTTTGGCGTGTTGATCTGTCCAGAGGTGATAGTGGAGTGTTAAAGTCCCCAACTATCAATGTGTTTGGGTCTATGAGTGATTTTAGAGCCAGTAGTGTTTGTTTGATGAAGTTGGGTGCTCCTGCATTTGGTGTGTAGATATTTAGAATGGTTATATCTTCCTGTAGGAGAGATCCTTTTAATAGCATGTAGTAACCTTCTTTGTCTCTTCTTATCTTTTTTAATTTGAAGTCAATTTTGTCTGATACTAGGATTGCAACTCCAGCCTGCTTATGGGGGCCATTTGCTTGATAGATTTGTTTCCAGCCATTCACTTTTAGAAGATGTTTACTTTTGCTGGATAGATGTGTCTCTTGGAGGCAGCAGAAAGATGGATCTTGATTTTTGATCCAACTTATGAGCCTATGTCGTTTGATTGGAGAATTAAGTCCATTAATGTTGACCGTTAGGATTGAGAGATGATCGTTTGTTCCTTTCATTATCATTATCTTGTTTAAAGCTGTGTCTTCCCATTTCTTGATCTGATGTTTACTAATTAGGGTTCATTTCTTTGTCTGTATTGGGATCTTGATTATTTTCCCTGTATAGTACATCTTTAAGGATTTTGTGTAAAGCTGGTTTGGTGGAGATATATTGTTTCAGTTTTTCCTTATTGTGGAAGACTTTTATTTGACCATTCAGCTATGAAGGAGAGTTTGGCTGGGTACAGAATTCTTGGTTGGTAGTTATTTTTATTTAGAGTTTGGTATACTTCATTCCAGGCTCTCCTTGCTTTCATGGTCTCTGCTGAGAAGTCTGGGGTAATTCTGATTGCTTTTCCTTTATATGTGATTGTTTTCTTTGCCCTAACAGCTTTGAGTATTTTTTCCTTGCACTCTGCTGAAGCTGTTTTGATCTATTCTGGTCTGGTCGATTTGGGGTTCTAAATGCTTCTTGTATCTGTATAGGCCTTTCCTTCTGGATATTTGGGAAGTTCTCAGCTAATATTCTGTTAAATAGGTTGCCTATGCCATTAACCTCTTTCTCCAAGTTTTCCTCAATACCTATTATCCTTAAATTGGGCTTCCTGATCGTGTCTTGAATCTCCTGTAGCGATCTGTTTTGTTGCTTGGACTGGATTTGTATTGATTTTTGATCTTTCTCCATAGAATCTAAGGAATCTTCAGCTCCCGAAATTCGATCCTCTGCTTCAGTTAGTCGGGACTGTAGGCTAGTTACTTGATTTCGAATCTCTTTTGCTTCTGACTGGTCTTTCCTGATAATTTCCATGTCATTTCTTAGGTCTTGTATGGACTTCTTTACTTCATTAACTTCATTACTTTGGTTTTGAGAGTTGTCTCTCAAATCTTTAAACTGGTTAGCTATCTTTTCATTTGACTCTTGAAGTCCATTTATCTTTCTATTTGTGGATGCCATGAAATTCTCCATTAATTTTTGCTTTGCCTCCTCACGCTCTAGAATAATTGACTGAAGAAATTCGAACTTTTCATTTATCATGTTTATCAGTAGACTTTGTAGAGCATTTTGAGGGTTCTCTTCTATGTCTTTGATTGGCTGCTCTGCTTCCTGCTTGGGTGGGAGATAAGACTTCATTGTTTGCCATCCTTCTTGTGTTTCTTCTGCCCATTTGAATTGGGGATGCCAGTCTACCAGCACCTGTGAGCACCGTTTAAGACCCAACGCAGCCCTTACCAAGCACTGTTGTGTAAATCTTACAAGTTCACAATTATGTACAGATACCCTGTATACCTGTCTATAAAATTATATTTGGTGTTCCTAAAGAATACAATCTCAATATAACAACTGATCCTGTGCCCTGTGTTCAGTAGTTACTTATTTACTGTTACAACCCTATACGCAATTCTTGTTTTTATATTAAGATCTTTTAGGACTGGCTTTCTCTATGAACCCCTTTGATTCACTCTTATTAAGCTGGGATACCCTCTATCCAATAACCAGGAGTCATTGGAGAATGGAGGTCCAGGCAGTAAGTCAGGAGGGTAAGTTGGAGGTAGTAAAGAGAATAGAGTAAAATGTATTGGGAGGGCAAGTGGTGATTTTGGTTTAGTTTCAGTGACGTGGAAGTGTCGAGAAGAGTAGAAACAGTAGAGAGAATAAGGTTGCAATGATAGATAATGGAGAGTTAGCAGAAAAGAGTGGAGGTGTTCTTCATAGAGAAGTAAGTTTTAAAGAAAGAGAATGCAGAGAGAGAAATAAAGTAAAAGTAGTGGGAGACAGACGCACACAACAGAGAATAATTATTTTAAAAAGAAGATAAAATAAAAAGGAAAAAAATTCAAAAAATCAGCAAAGGAACAACCCAAACAAATAGAAAAGAAAAAAAAACTTGATAAAACAAACTGGTGAAAATAGAAAACATGGGGGAAAAAAAAAGACGACGTTTCCGAATTGAAAAGAATTTTTTTTTTTCAAGTTTAAGAAATTTTGAAAAGATAAAGAAAAAAAAATGGAGTCTTCTTTGTTTGGGTCGTGTTTCCCCAGTCTCTGGTTTCCTTATGATGGTCTGCAGTCTATATTCCTGATTTTCTGGGTTTGGCAGAATTCAGCTTGCTCCTCTGTTTGCTGCAGGGCCGTGGCCTTTACAGACTGCCTTTAAATAGGCTGTGAACTCAGCAGGGAGGGGCGCCTCTGGCCTCTTTTACCCAGCTGAGAGGTGCTTGCCTGTGCAAGGCTTCTGCCTCCTGCACCAGGTGGCCTCTTTCGCGGAGGTGGCTTTGGAAAGCAGGTCCTTTTCGGGCTGGGAATTGGGCTTCCTCTGTGATGGGACCGTTTAACTGTCTCAGGAACTTCAGTCAGTGTTTCCCTGCCGCTGGGAGCTGGTGGATGTTTTCACTTTAAATTTAGAAGTCCCGGCGGGCAGGGCGGGGCACCTCTGGCTAAGGTGAGGCCCAGGGCACACCTCCCACGTGGGCAGGGGGCGTTCTCCTGGGCAGAGTCGGCTCTTGCTGATTGGTCCCTCTTGCCCTTTTCAAAGATGGCTAATTTGACCTCACTTTTCCCAGGCCCGCTTTAGTTCCAATCTGGTCTGACCCTATGCCAGTGGCAAAGATGGCGCTTTGCTCTGGCGTTGGGGCAGGGCTGCCTTGCCGGAGTTGCTCTGTGGTCACGAGTGAGAATATCTTTCGTGGGTACTCACACTTTCTCGGCGATTTCAGGTCGTCCTTTCTCAGGCGCCGGCGGGTCTCCGCTGTGTGCTTTACCTCCTTGAAGTGCGGGTTGCTGTGATGGGCACTGTGCCGGTGCCGCCGACACTGGCGGGGCGGTGGGAAACCGCCCAGAGCTTGAATCTGTGTTTTCAGACGTGCAAAGTCGGTTTTTCCTTCCTGGCCAGAATCCCTGTACTGTTACAACTTAGGCTGGTTGTATTTCTAGTAGTAAAAGGTTCTAAGTGGTGACAATACCTTGTAATGATGATAAAGATCAAGATGCATTGTACACATAAACTGATTTGTTATATGGTAAAATAAATAACCTAAAATTAAGGTAAGTAAGGGAAGAAGTGGGTTGGGGGGTGTTGAATGAGGCTATTGAAAAGGGTGACATGGATTAAAATGCCCTGTATTCATAAACTGCTTTGGTGAATGGTAATGGCACTGTACAACTACTTACAGAGAGTAAGAATATATCTTTAGGGGCTGGGGATGTGGCTTAGCGGTACAGTACCTGCCTAACATGCATGAAGTGTTGGGTTCAATTCCTCAGTGTTACTTAAACAGAAAAGGCTGGAAGTGGTGCTGTAACTCAAGTGGTAAGAGTGCTAGCCTTGAGCAAAAGAAGTTCAGGCACAGTGCCCAGGTCCTATGTTCAAGCCCCAGGCCTGGCAAATATAAGAATACACTTTTTAAAACACCTCATAAATACTTTCATTTCAGGCCTTACTTGTTACTTTTTCGTAGAGCCACATCTTATCCTCCTGTTTTTATGTTCAAAAATCTTATTGGAGTCCATCAGAAATGCTCAGTGATAAAACACATGATAAATGTGGTGAGAGACTTAGGTGCTAGAAGTTGGGTATTAGTAATCCTCAGAGTAGATATTGTTATTCTTTGCTCCCTTCTTTCTTTTAAATAATGAAATGGAGGTAGAGGTGACCACAAACTAGCTCATGACAAAAACCAGAATTCGAAGCCAGGACTGTGTGGTTATAAAGCTATCCTCAACCACTGTGTTATGCTATGAGAATTAAGTAGCAAACCATAAAGTAAAAGCTCTCGCTATCCATAATGTAGCAAAGGAATTCCCTTAGTCATTTGACAGTGAGTGTATCGGTGCTGTGGTGAATCCTAGGTTAGGGTGAATAAAATGGTGGACCCTGTCACATAGGATTTGACCTCAGAGAAGAGTAGGGAAGGCTTAGTGGCTTGGGAGGCTTGGTTACAAGTTGACATTGAAGCTTGTTTTAGATCTGTTCATTTAGTCTACAACTTGCCTTAATGAAAGTTGGTTTTGAAACGGACCAGATTTGTATCCTTTCTTTAGAAAGACAGCCATTCAGGGATAGTTATGATGTAAGGAGGCCAAGTCTGAGTAACTTCTCACAGCCATCTTGGTACCTCTTGCTGAGTACCCAGTACTGAAAGGGAGAGAGGCCATACGTTAAATGTAGATGCCTAGCTCAAGGTGAGCTAGGAAAACTGCTTCAGAGAAATGCAAATGTTATAGCCTTATAGAGAATGCTATGATTCTGCATTGATTACCTCCCTAAATGGCTTGAATCACCACGCTCAGCATAGTCTCTTAAGATTCCCCTATGTGGAAAGGCTCAGGCGTATTTCCTAGATGGAAGGTTGAGGCCTGTCTTCCCTAGATGGAAAAGTTCTGCTGGTACCTGAGCTTATACCTGAGTATGTCCATGGAAGGTCTGCTTTTGTTGGGCTTGCGTGCCTCCACCCCAAGCATGTGGTTTGTGTCTTTAAAAGCTTTGTGTAAGCTCTGTTCCGGGCTGCAGATCTTTGAGACAGGAGTCCATCTGTAGACCACCAAAGCTCTAATAAAGCCTCCCAATTCGACCTCTCAAAATGTGGCTTCTCTTTTTTCTCACCGTACAGCAGTGGCTCTCTAGTACTTGTGTCTTAAATGGCAACCAATTAACGACAGCTTTCCTTACTTGATAACCTATTTGACACCATACACGTGTGTCTTAGAAATCTGCCAATCATAGAGCCGCATACTTTTCAAAATTCTCTATATATCTGTTTCACAATTCCCTCTCATCTGTTCTATTTGGAGGTACTCTTCATCCACTGTAGGTCTCTTTCACCATAGTGAGCAATGAACTCATCTCTTTGCTTCTGTTTCAACTAGTAAATGGAGTTTTCATAGCCCTACAGGTGAGATCTTGTTGGACTGCGGAGAAGAAGTGTGGATAAGAGGTTGGAGCAGGATGGGTAGTGATGATGGTGGGTGCTGTATACATGAAGCTGAAGAGGGCCTCTTGATGCAGCAGTGTGTGTTGAGAGACTTGAGGGACTTGAGAATAGTCCAAAAAGCCCCAGATCTAGACAGAGAGCTTCTAGAAGGAAGGGCTTTGGGGTAGGAGAGGATGTTTCAATGTCTGTGGAAGAGGCAAATGAGGCAGGTGGGGAACTAGGAGGAGTTTGATTGCAAGATTAGGCCCTAAACTGTTGTGAAAGCCAAGTCAGATCCTGGAGTAGTCTACTCCTGAATATGTTACCTAGTTATCTTTCTCAGTCATGATTTACTATCTTTTCTATCGATGGAGAGAGATGCCTGTCAGAGAAGAGAAACTTATCTGGCTGCCCGTGACTCGGGCCTGTAATCCTAGATATTCAGGAAGTTGAGATCTGAGGATCATGGTTGAAAGCTAGCTGGGCAGGAAAGTCTGTGAGACTCTTATTTCTGATTAACCACTAAAAAGCTAGAAGTGAATAGAAGTGGAGCTGTGGCTCGAATAGTAGAGTGCTAGCATTGACAAACAAAAAGAAACAAACAGTTCCAGGACAGTGCTCGGCCCCTGAGTTCAAGCCTTTGGACCGACAGCCAACAAACATAAGTGAAGCCTACAACAATTTATTTGTTGTTGATACCTTGTTTCTTAGTGAAATCATCTGTCTTCTGCTGGAATTGTTGTTGGAACATGATGCCCCCCGGGTACCTGTTATTTTAGTTTGGGGATTATGGCTGCGCTGAATGAGGGTGGTGGTGTTGGGGCTGCTTGGTCCTTCTAGCATTGACATGGGGTTTGCTCTGTGAGATGACAAGGCCAGCTCCACATTTTCTTGTGTTACATAAGAGGCTCTTTTATTTCCTGACCCCTTTGCTCCTCCCAATGTGTTCTCCTATAGCTGGCTGGAAGTGACTCTCTTTTCTTATGA